>NW_017306303.1:665068-698000 GCF_000935625.1 Nanorana parkeri
AAAGCAGTGTTTCTCTCCTGGGCGGCCGGGAGAGTTTCTTTTTTCTTTTTTTTTTGACGGCAGCAAACACGCCAGACAGTAGAAAACTGTTGGGCGGAGCTAGCTGTCATTGCTAGCTCCGCACAATCGTTTTCTATTTACTTTTTTTTACTTTAACTATTTTTCTCATTGGGCATTCGGCTATTCACTCACTGCTGTTCGGCATCTATAAGAATAGGCCGAACAGCAGTGAGTAGCCTGCCGGAGGTTTGGCTCAGCCGATCCAGATGTTGGATCGGCTGAGTCGAACTCCTTCTGCATTGGAATGCATTGCTAGATTCCTATTGGCTATTTCAATTTGCAATAGCCAATAGTAAACTATTCACTCACTGCTGTTCGGCATCTATAAGAATAGGCCGAACAGCAGTGAGTAGCCTGCCGGAGGTTCGGCTCAGCCGATCCAGATGTTGGATCGGCTGAGTCGAACTCCTTCTGCATTGGAATGCATTGCTCGGCATGTTCGGGTCAGCCGAACATGCCGAGCGTGTTCGGCTGAGCCGAGCATGTTCGGCCAACACAGCCCAACAGTTTTCTATTGTCCGGCGTGTTTTGTTGAAAAAAAGCATGAGCATGTTCGGCCGACCCGAAGCCTTGCGAAGCAAGCCGATCTATGGCTGATATCAGCCGTACAAGCCTGAAGTGAGTAGCCGAACAGTGTTTGGCTCACTTCACTTGGGGTCGGTTGTTCACTGGGCTGCCCTCGGCAGCTTAGTGAATAGACCCTTAATTGTTTATGCATTCACGGAATGCGCGGCATGTTCGGGTCAGCCGAACATGCGGAGCGTGTTCGGGTCAGCCGAGCATGTTCGGCCAACACAGCCCAACAGTTTTCTATTGTCCGGCGTGTTTTGTTGAAAAAAAGCATGAGCATGTTCGGCCGACCCGAAGCCTTGCGAAGCAAGCCGATCTATGGCTGATATCAGCCGTACAAGCCTGAAGTGAGTAGCCGAACAGTGTTTGGCTCACTTCACTTGGGGTCGGTTGTTCACTGGGCTGCCCTCGGCAGCTTAGTGAATAGACCCTTAATTGTTTATGCATTCACGGACGTGGTGTTGATGATAAAAGTTGGAAGATATATCCTCACATATTTCCAGGACTTTATTGTATCAAGAAGTGATGGACTTCACATATGGTTATGTAGATTAAGAGGGAGTTGTACATCACTTGTGAGATTTAACACAGGATTTTCTATATGTACACATTTTATGAGATGTACTAGCACAATTTCTTTTTTTTCAATGTTTATTATGGTTTATAGTGTCTAGACCCTTGGTTCTCAACTAGTAGGTCGTGACCCAAAAGGGGGTCGCGACTCTGTGTTCAGTGGGTCCCCTTGTGCCTTTCACTTTTCTAGGTGAGAGGCTCCTCAGCCTCCCCCTAACACAGCACTGTCAGTTCTCGCACCAAGCGGCCATTCATAATATTCTGCCCGGTGCCGAGTGTCAGCATGAGGTAGGGTGGGCTCCATCCATAAGAGCATTGCTTACAGCTCCCTCGCATGTCCTGTAGAGGTGCCTGGACCGGAGTGATGTAACATACTGGCTCTTGGCACCTCTACAGGGTGTGCAAGGGAGCTGTACCAGCAATGCACATATGGTTGGAGCTCCATCAGAGCACAGCAGCCCACACTGGACCCCAGGCTGAGGATCCACTCCAGTTCTCATAAGGTAGAAAGACTGGGTGGATCTTAAAAAAAAGAACAAAAATGTAAAAAAAATTGGAGTGTGTCTGTGGTTGTGTGTTTCTGAGGGCCCATTCACACTAGTACAGTGCGTTAAATGCACAGTCCCGCGCGATTAACGCACTGTACTTCGCAATCGCACCTACGTTTTGGTGTGAGAAGTGCATTACATTGGCATTCATTTGAATGGCCCCCCGAATGCACCTCCCACCCACAGTTCTATTGCCCGCATCAGAACGCACAGTACCGCAATGCCGTGCGTTCCATTGCAGTGCAACTTGGGTCACGACTTAATGACTTAGGACAAATGTGGGTCCTGAGATTACACAGGTTGAGAACCACTGTTCTAGACCATTAGACCAAGAGCTTTTTCTTACTATCATCAGCACGGGCATTGTGCAACACAGGTTTTGTGTATGACACAAAACTGTTTATCACTGTGTGACAATTTCACATTTCATACTATTTTTCTCACATTTTAGGAATATTTTGAGTTTGAAGCGCAGTGCTATTTTCTTTTTTCCAATTTTGGGTGTACTCACCTATTAAGCACAGCTGCTCTTAGAGTGTTATTTGATTCCTAGCGCAGTTTTTTCTATCTAACATTGTTGTAAGTTATCAGGGTGTGGTTACTAGTGATGAGCCGAACACCCCCGTGTTCGGTTCTAACTCGAACTTTCGAACATGGAAAAAGTTCTAACTCGAACTTAGAACTCAATGCAAGTCTATGGGGGTAGAACTCAGAAAATATATATATATACAGAAGTCTATTTTAACTCTCTATAACTCTGATATAACTATCTATAACTCTCTATCAATGTGCTGTAACTAACTATACTACAACCCTATCTCTCTCTATCTCCTACAACACACTACTTAGGGCCGCGGTATCAGCAGCCTTATATAGTGTGCTGCAGGGACTTAGCTGTGAGACATGATTGGGCAGAGTCATCGTGACTTTGCCCAATCATGGCTCTATATTTGTACTGAGCCCTGATTGGCACAGTCTTGCACCTGACCGCAGGTCAGGTGCAAGACTGTAGCCAATTGCCGTTTCGGACGGTGCAGTGCATTGTGGGATGTGCCGCGGTCGAACAGACCGCGGACATCCCATAATGTTCGGCGTTCGGCGAACGCTAGAACATGCAATGTTCGAGTCGAACCTATGTTCGACCCGAACGTTCAGCCCATCCTTAGTTATGTACAAATGTGGGTCCACAAGCCAACGGTCTTTGTCCACTAGGTTTGGGCCTGCCTGATGGGGTTTTTTTTTTTGTATGAAGGGGATTGCTTAAATGTAATGGCAGCTATGGCAATAGGGAGGATATATACAGTATATGATTCTTCAGTACACACCAGGGCACAGGTATGCAATGACATGTTACATACATAGGGCAGCTTTGCCTGTGTCAGCTACAAATAATGTGCAGCTGCGACCTGGCCTTCCACCATCTTCCTAAAATCACTAGTCTGTATTGTTTTAGAAAAAATGTCACATGACGCTAAAAAAAAAGAAAAAAGAAAGATATCGGTAATTGGTATCGACGAGTACTTTAGGATAAGTATCGGTACTCATACTTGGTCTTGAAGTAGTGGTATTGGGTGCATTCTGAGATAAATGTGAAATAGAAAAAAAAAAGCTAAAAAATAAAGCCTGTAGCTACACTACAACTACACTACACTACACCACAACTACACTACAACTACAATACACTACAACTACACTACACTTCAACTACACTATATGTAGTTGAAGACAATATGCTGACACAACCTCCACCCTGCAGACACCTAATTCCCCTCACATAGATCCTTAGCAGCATTCATTAACGTACCACAAATGTTCCTCGGTCAGCTCTCCCGGATCTGCCTACGTCTCCTGTGTGTACAGCGCCCACATGATCAGCCCTTGGCCTGCTACAGACTGCCCAGTGCTCTCATTCAGACATACTCTAACAGCATCAAGCAGGCGGTGCTGGCGCTGTGCACACAGGAGACGTGGGCATGTCCGAGACAGCTTGGAGGGCGGTGTCTGCCCAGCTGGCCGAGAGACTGGTACAGTAATGACTGCTGCTAAGGATCTATGTGAGGGGGATGATTTGTCTGCAAGGTGGGAGTCGTGTCACCATATTATCAGAGTTGTTTGCCCGGCTTGTTGTAGTTTATGGAAACTGTATAAAAAAAGACACAGGATTATAGAGAGTGATTTAGAAGAGAAAAAGAATACAAGAGCACAACAGAACTTTACATGGAAAGATTGGATTATTTTGACACTTTGTTTCATGTTTTTTCAGTACACTGACGTATGATACTAGTTACCATCATTGGACACTTTGTTTCATGTTTTTTCAGTACACTGACGTATGATACTAGTTACCATCATTGGACACTTTGTTTCATGTTTTTTCAGTACACTGACGTATGATACTAGTTACCATCATTGGACACTTTGTTTCATGTTTTTTCAGTACACTGACATGATACTAGTTACCATCATTGGACACTTTGGGGTCTATTCACAAAGCTGCCGAGGGCAGCCGAGTGAATGACCGATCAGAAGTGAAGTGAGCCGAACACTGTTCGGCTATTCACTTCAGGCTGGTACGGCTGATTTCAGCCGTACATCGGCTGATTTCAGTCGTACATCGGCTTGCTTTGCGTGGCTTCGGATCAGCCGAACATGCTTAGCATGTTCGGCTGACCTGAAGTGCAGAAGGAGTTCGACTCAGCCGATCCAACATCTACTTGGTATAGTTTTGAGATTCACAGAGGATCATTTTCAATATAATTGGTTCATTTCATACTAACCCTTCTACTGCCTTCTCAGCATTGCATGAATTTCAGGAATTCAAGTTAGTAGTTTTAAAGTCAAGTATGCAAAGTCGGAGACTCTTGACATTTCCTGGCATGAGGGCAAAAACAGTTGCTTCAAAAAATATATATCTTCCAGTGGCAAACAAAAGGAATATATAATTCCGTTAATCCCACCGACACCTTTACATGGAACTACCTCCCTTTGTTGTGGATGACATCACAAGCCCAGGAAACTCGCCACCGAATTCTCTATTCATGGTTTGGTCAGACTGCCATATTTAGAATGAATACCTTTCTGAGATATCTTTACTTAGACCATGTGACGATGATGGGGGATTTGAGTCCGAATATTGCAAAATAGAATTTGTTTGTGCCCCAGTTCAGAGCACCTGTAGGTCTTCATTTAGTGATGTGACAGGCCCCACCACATTCCACAGAAGAGATTGCTCTCTGACCATGATCTTTTATTGCCCAGTCCGAGTGACCTTTCAACATATCTCTGTAAGCTTTTATGGCGGTCATGGCGGTCGTTAATTAAAGGCATGTCACCACACATTCATATACTGTATTAGGATTGGACAGTTTATATCAACAATCAGGTCTGGAGAGGGGGTGACCCAGGTGACCCCCGCATTCTCCCTAAAAGTCATAAAACCTGAGGTTGAAAATCAAGCTACATTTTTTATACTTTGGAATTTGGGCGGGGATAGGTAAACTAAAGGTTCATCCTTCGCCCGTTGGCCCGCCCACCCCTGCCTAGGGGCTGGCTCCGGAACACCCTCCAAAAGGGTCTTATAAAATACTCTGTGTTGGCAATTAGAGGGGCTCTTGGTTTAAACATCATCGAGGAACTAGAAGTCTGAATATCGCAGAAGAGTTCCCCTTTAATCTTTGGACATTATCTGCTGGAAGTCGGCTTGAAGGAGAGCCCGGCAGACTTCCACTTTGCTTCTTGAACTCTGAACTCTTTCAGAACTCACAATTCCAGGACTGTTGAGTATTCTTCTTTTATTCCCTTTTATTTTGCTGTTGTATATATACTAGCATTGTACCCGCCCTCTGCTCATGGACCTGATGGGGAACTGAAAAAGAGGGCGGGTACAATGCTAGTTTACTATTGAAATTGAAATAGCCAATAGTAATGTCCCAATGCTTTTGAATGGGAATTTTTTTTTTTTCTTTTTTCTCTATTCTGACATGCTCGTGTCAGAATAAAGAAAAAAGACAGAGCGGGGTTTTTCTCCTTGGCGGCCGGGAGCACGAGACTCCCGGGGCGCCAGGGAGAGTTAGATGTTTGGAGATCAGTGTCCCTGGTTAGCAACCAGGGACGCTGACCTCTCTGAAAGTGGCCGGAGCCAGCCGTAAGATCACGGCTGGCTCCGCCCAGCTGTCAGAAGCAGGCTGTCGGCCTGTCTCTTTTTATTAAATCTTTTTCTGTATATTTTCTGCACCGTTTCTTTTATTAAAGGACGCTCTAAATACAAACTTAAAGTATCCTTGCTCTGTGAAGAGTGCTACTGTATAGTGACTCCTGTCATATGTCTGAGAGGACAGCAGCATCACAGGCATTGTTTAAGTGTTTTGAATTGTCGCCGCATTTGCTGGGCACGGTTTGTGTTCCGGAAAACACATGGTGGCAGTGGAAGTTTGGTGGGTAAAGGGTTAACTGCGGAGTTACCCAACCCTGGTGATGATCGCTCTCAGTCTGCTGGCCTGAGATTGTGTCCTGGGAGCTGGGAAATCTCTGCGCAGGGTGAGGCTGAGAGTGGTATCGCCACGTCCTTGTGACGCTCACGCTCGGTTCAGACTTGTGTATGGTCACGTGGGATTGACGTACAGCGGGTCTGGCGCGGCAGTGCGGCTTACACATCCTTTGCAGAAGACGTGTATCCAAACCTCTGTCATTGTCCTTAGTGGTGAGACAAGTTGTTTTACATGCTGGTTTGTGAGTGTGCCATGATGCCTTTCTACTGTTCTACTGTTCAAAGCCCATTTCGTGTGCACCTTACTGTATAACTGGTAACAAATTGTTGAGTGCGTTTGTCGTTTGTTTTGCTGGGCCGGGTGTACGTCACAGACCAAACTGTGCCTCTCTGACAATTCCAAACTATTCAAATACATCTGTGCTAATAAGATCCTTAGGTTGAGGTATGACATACTTCCCATTCTTCTTTGGACTTCCCAGCCTGGCAATCCTACTTACACTAGAGCTGCAACAGTTAATCGATTTAGTCGATTAAAATCGACGATTGAAAACGTTGGCAACGTTTTCGATCGTCGATACACATCCTCAAAGCCTTTATTATATAGAACATAAATTGTAGGTTAGTGTTGAGCTCCATATCTCACCCATGCTGCCTTCTTCCATACCCTAGGATCTACCATACTATAAGCCTACATTGCATTTCTTATTTGTTGGTGCAAGGAAGACAATGCTGGTCTTCATGTGCTGCTGAGTATTTTTTTTTTTTTAAGCAGTTACAGTACCGTAGCAAGTTATAACTGGAACAATTGTCCCCTCACCATCCAGGCCGAAGGTAAAAAGTTGGATTTCCTGTCACATGGTAAGATTCACCCTCTTAATTTGTCCCAGTGACTATTGTTAGCTTTAGCAGTGCCAGTCACAGGGAAAATAAGATTTGCTTTTTGCACAGTGCGCCATATAACCTAAAGCCAGCATTGGATAAGTGTGTGACTGTGGACAATATTTATCTTTATGTTTGCATGGCATTCAATAAAGTTCTACACAGTTACCTCATAAACAAGTTTAACAAGCTAGGACACAGCCCTTCCTTGCATGGTTTATTGTGTGTATATCTACAGTAGGTAGAAGAAAGATGATGTATATAATGGCATGCTGTAAGGCTCGGTTCTTAGCCACATTTAAAGGGTGAGGAAGCCTTTTAAAACATTTTAAGCTTTGGTTTCCTACCCCTTTTGCCACTCCCTACTGAGCTGATCCCTTCACCCCTCAAAGTTCCATACATTTTGTACCCTCTCAAGCTGTGGGACCTCCATCTTCGCTTAGTTTCCCGCTGCATGGGCAGATGGACCCATAGACTTCTATGAAGATCTGTCCTATCTTTCAGGAGATGCACAGACATCAGAAAGAAGAGATGGAAACAGATGGAAACATAACAGCTGTGTCTAGACAGGGTACCAGAACTAGGTAAGCATGGAGCTTTGGGGGGTTAGGGGAGTGACATCAGCTCAGTGGGTGGTGGCAAAAGGGTATGGAAAAGTTTCCTTAGCTTTTAAGGTCCTGGTGGCCAGCCCAGCATATTGGTACTTGCTGTGCAGCCATTTGCAGACGTCAGTAGTGGAAGTATTCATATGTAATGAGGATGTAATAAAAGAGGATCTCTAGCAGTCCCATGTAGCCTGTCCCCAGTCTCCCACTATCCTCTGTGGTGTGTTTTCCAACCACCCTGTTGCATGTCTGCAGTCTCTGAAAGCCTTCTCCTATATAGTGAATATTATGTGTGGCCCTTTGGAGCTGTCTGGGCCACAGTTGAGGTCCTCTACACCTTACAGTTGATAACCACTCCTTTAAAGGCAATCTAGATGTGGCCACCCAACTTTGTGTTCATATTACTTTTAGGATAGTAAAGCACCATTTCATCTTCAATGTAGCTGATGTTCCTTGAATGTGGCTTAGAGGTCCAACTGAAGCTTACCGGCTGGGTTTGTATACTGATGACATATTCCATTACAATTGTTTTCATGTGGAATTGCACATACGTTTTACCTTTTTGCTACTGTGCGCTTTAGAATGAATACAGCTGTGCAGTCAAAATGGGTTAATTGTAATATGAAAATGGTCATTATAATGAAAATGCAATATGAGTAAACAGCAAAGCCAAATTATTAGGTAGGGCTTGACAGATAATTTGGCTGCAACTTCACTAGTGGAAGGTGCAATAAGCTGACATTTTCCAGAGATTGATTGAACAGAATTTGTTAAATTGTGTTCACATGTGCAATTCCAAAGCTAAAAAAAAAAAATGCCACAAGATGAGAAACGGCTTACAGAAAAGAGTCATGGCAGACTAAATACAACATTTTAACCTGCAAAACAACAATGCCATAAAAGAAACAAATTAGGAATTGTATGTGACTTTGAAATGTGATCCTACAGCAACTCAATGCTGCCCTCTGTCGAATTCCCCTTTCACTCTCTATACGAGTGTTATATTGCGTCAATGCTGATAGAAAGGCTATGGAAATGTAATCCTGAGGACTGACAGGTGTTCAGCGATATGAAATTGGAATTAATGAATAATATATGCTCCTTTGGTGAAATATTTTTTGCCTACATAACCCTTGTGATAGATAGATAGATAGATAGATAGATAGATAGATAGATAGATAGATAGATAGATAGATGCCGGCACTGCTGACTATGTTTAGAAATGTCAAGTTCCCATGCTATCATCCTCATTCTTCAGCATCACTAGATCTTCCACGACAGGTTGATTTAATAAGTAAATCGTTGATAAAGAAGTGTTTTCAACTTATGAGCTTTTAAACACATTAGGTAGTGGAGTGGTTAAAGTGGACCTGTGCTTTGCCCATGCAGGGCAAAACAATAGGGTTATTTTAAAACTGTCCCCCATTAGCATATTTACCTTCCCTTCTCTCTCCACTCTGCTCTCCATCAGGAGCAAGAAGAAGAAGAAACCATGTGTAGGAAGAACAAGAAAGAGAAGCCCTCCAGCTCACACAGGACTAAGAACTCTACCTGTCGCCATGTAACATCGCTGGGTCAATCACCATTCACTATAGCTGGTAGGAATGGAGTGAGTTACATCATCCTGATACCCAAAAGCACCGAGAATACTCTTCTCTTCAGGCAGCAAACTGATTAGCAGGGGCATGACAGAAAGGTAAGTGTGTGCAAGAGGGAGACTAGCCATTGAAGTGAATTAGTAGTTTCACTTTAGGATTTGTAATCTTGTAATGTATAAGGTATTGTTTTACTCAAAGAACTGTAAGCAGCTACTAGAAGTTGTAATAGGGAAATCAGCAGTATCTAGATATAAAGCTAAACTCTGGAAAAAAAAATATTTGGTAAACAGCACAAGAAAGTTACTCCTAATAATGACTATACTAGGTGCAGATGAAGTGCTGATTACTATAAAATCCTACATTGATTACAGCCAGATACTAGGCAGAGCGCTGTATTTCTGGCACTGGAGGGATAAGAGCAGCATCTGTGACACTGAAGAGCTCCAGTCATATACCCAACTCTCCTCTCATCCATTCATAAAAAGTTTTGTATTTCTTTCACAGAATGCATGTGAATGGAGGAGGGAAGAAGACATTTACAGAATGCCTTGTAGTATGTGGAAAAAAATACAAGGCTTTTTGTGAATAGGTGAAGGGAGAGAAGGGGGTGGATATATAACTGGAGCTTTTCAGTGTCGCAGCCGCTGTTCTTATCTCTGCAGTGCCAGAAATACAGTTCTCTAAATAGTATCCGGCTTCAATAAAGGTATGATAGTAAACAACAGCCATCTGCACCTAGTGTACTTACTATTAAGTACCTGTCTGTTATTACTCCTATATGTTTTTATTATATAACGTTGTAATGTAGTGCCATTCTCAGTATCCACTATCCCTTCAAAATACTTTCTGTTCAAGAAAAACCTTGTGACCTGCACCAAATCCGAATAGCTGTTGTTGTAGAAATCCCTAGGTACTTCTACCCCAGTGGTTTGGGATATTGTTTCAGTGTTTTGTTCCCCAGCATCATATTTTATTGTGTCATGACCATCTATTATACCATTAGCGATTAGTATTTTACACACATACTCCAAACCTGATAGCTCCGGTTTTATGATGTGCATTTAGAGTTAAATAAATGTTATAGAACAATTTACAGTTGAAGTATCTTTATTGTAAATTAGCCTAATTATTGTTTAATTAAACATAAAACAATATTGGTGTTTTTAAATCTAAATTTTCATTGTCTGCTTAACAAGATGGTTACATTTTGCCTTGCATTAGACTCTCCAGAAGGGGAAAGTTTCATCAAAAAAACATTGAAATATGCTTTTTTTAGCATGGCAATCTGCAAAGTGCCATGGACCATAGCAGCCAATAAGAATTCATCGTGTACTCATCTGACTTCATTAAATCTACTCGGTTGCCACTGGTAATTGCACTTTGTACATCATTACCACTATTTGCACACTTTACTGATCCGCGATCGTCACTTGGCCTAAAGGAGAACTATGGGGTTTGGGCTTTTCCCCATAGTTCTCCTTAGGGTAACGGGAGGACACAAACTAGCGTCCTCCCGTCACCCTACGCTCAGTATACCGCGAGCTGTAGCCACAGCTGAAGCAGATCCCGACAATTATGTCTGGATCCGCCCAGCTGTGTGACTGACAGCTGGCTCTGCCTATCTAGAGGCAGAGCCAGCTGTACCTGCCCCCTCCCCCGTCTGTTCCGCCAGTCAGCGCTGGCGGATCGGAGCGGGGAGGGGTGGAATCCAGCCCCTCCCCTGTCACGGCAGAGAGCCGTGACAGGATCGAGAGGTGAGCGAACGCCGGTATGTGTTCGCTTACCCCCGATCTACTAAGCCGACCTGTGACAGTCTCATTGTCACAGGTCGGCTAGAACTATGAGGTGAGTGAAAAGCACTCACCTCATAGTTCTCCTTTTAAGATGACATTCACAGAAAAATAAATTTTATTTTCACCCGCGGTATATGCCAATACAGTGATCTCTTGGAGAATGTCAGATAATGGAATAGGGGGCAAAAAGGCTCATTCACATTATGTGCATTTTTCCGCACAAGAACATCCCAGGTCAGAACAATTGTTTTCTATGTGCCCTGTTCACACTGCATACTTGACTTGACGTGGGTTGAAGGTATTGCGGAGACATTTATGCTGCATTTTCCTGCAAGGCATCAGAGTTCACCCGTGGCACATTAACTGTGATCAAGTATCAGTTTTTGACACTTCAATAAAGTTATAAGAAAAAAAAAAATGTGAACAGTGTGATGCGCTTATGTCCAAAGCGCAGCCTGCACACCGCAGACAGTAAGCGACACTGCAGGTTTTCCAACACTGACGGAAAAATGGAAACCCATTTCTGTGTCCAACAGTTGTCAGGTGTGCCGCCCCAACAGGGGCATAGAATATGAGATGCATAGCCTCAGTTAATATTAGCATTATTATATAGGTTAGAATTTATATAGTGTGATTTGCCTAACTATTTTCTCATAGCTAAATCCATGTGTTATCCTATGCTGCCATCTAGTGGCCTTTTGTTGTAACAAACATGCTTTCTGTAATTATTCCTCATGTGACGATGTATTTCCCCCTAGTGTAGCCCCTTCCTGCTTCCTGTGTGCAGTACTTCCTGTGTCATGGGCACAGCTACTAGCCACATGTAACAAGGACACACATGTAATCTGCACAGTACGTAGGAAAGGCATCATTTTCTGACCGCACAATACTATCACCATTCATCTGCTGTTCCTATCATCTGCTGTAAAGAATAAACACCTCTTTTGAATGAATCGGTATTGACGAGTTCAGCTATCTGACGAGGATTGTCCGCAGTGAGTATATCTGCTTATACAGGCCAGGCATAGAGGTCTCAGCAAGGGATATATTTCGCTATCACAACGATCGGAGTCAGAATATCAGGCATTCATGACAAATGTGAACTCTACTAGAGGCTGACATTGCAAATAAACTTTATATCTGAACAAGAAGCAGGTGGGTTCATGTATGTTTAATCATAAACAAAACAATGCTATTTTGAGTGAAACTTTACCTTCCCAAATATCCATTTAGGCTTATAAGGCCTGAGCACCGAAAAGACAGCATTACACTATTTTCATTGGCTCCTTTTATTCCACTCCTGAGCATACATTACAAACCCCATGTTAATGACACAGTGTGAGATTTGACAGATATACAATAAGTTAATCTAGAGGGTTGAGTTTTAAACACAAGTGGGTACATAATTGAATGCATTGCAAAATTGCAAAGATATAGAATAAACATTAGCAGCTGTTAGTATACAGTACGTTAACAGAGCACTTTAGAAAGACACGGAGCAAGACAGTCGTACAGGAAGGATAATGTTTGGCAGCAGAGGCCACAGGAAGCTAACTTGCAGCATGCTGGGGATAAGCTTCAGTTCCTTTGGAAACTAGAAGTGGAAAAAGAAAAAAAAGAATGATTAGTAGATAAGTTTGTTAGGACAGAAAAGAGCAGAGGTGTGTATGGTTACCTGTACAGGGCTCTGGGATTCAGGCTTTGGGCTGCATTCACACAGGAATTCAGTGCATCTGGGATTCTTGCGGCAAGAACCTACGAATTTCTAAAAGCACCAGTTCAGATGCAGCCTATGTACTCATCCAAGTTAATGACAGGGTGACTAAACCCATCCAAGGTGACAGCGACCACATCTGTCAACAGCAGTCTGCATGTATGTAATAGTACATGGTACATTACTAGGGACAGATGATTCTCCCTGGATGCATTTATCCTGTGTCCAGGAACAATCATCTATCCTAAACTGAATGTAATCCTACCATGTATAATTACATGCAGACTGCTGACAGATGTGGCCCCTATAACCCTGTCATTAAGGGTAAGGTGGGCGCAACTGAACGGGCATACCTGGGATTCCTGCCGCAAGAATCCATAGGAGCAGAGGAGGAGACAGACTGGAGGGAGCAATCTAAGAGTCAGTCTAACTCCCTAGACAAAGCAAGCACTCAGCCCTTGCAGTGTGGGGGTAGCCCCACTGCAAGGGTTAAGATTTGATTTAACTGGAGTTCTGCTTTAAAAAAAATATTTCTGACCATAATAAATAAAGATATATGTACAAAACCACTATATGTTCCCTTTTATAAGAAATGTGCACATGTATTTCCCAATGACATATCCCACTCACTATCTTATGCAGTACCTGGAAGTGCAGGAGACAGGACTTAGGTGATCGCTATTATTAGCTTGCTGCAGTCTCCTGATGAAGAGGGAATAACTGGGACTGCTCATCCGCTTCGCAGCCACATGGCAAGTCACTTCTGTAAAAGATGAGATGGACAATATATGATAGGGATGGTTATTAAGACCCTAAACTAGTATCCACCGTGTCTATAAAAAGTAGTATTTTAAAATGGCCATCGTAATAAAACGGTAACAGTGGTGCAAGAAGAATAGGCTTCTCTAACCTGTGCCATTGTTTTATTGGAAGATGAGTTCACTTTACTCTCCAGAAAAAAAAGACACAATTAGTAACTGTATATATATATATATCGCAGGTAATACAGGAACAGGCTAGAAAAGGTGAACTTTGACAAATAACAAGGGGACAAACAAATACTGGGAAAACATGAATGAGACAATATGAGGAAAACACATAAACCAAGTGTTCCTGTACCTCACTGCATCTACAGCAAACCATTAGCACACGTGACAGCTTCCATGTAATCGGTTATCATGAGTTACCTAGTCATTTGATCTGTCTGTAATAAGATCCTAAGGGTAAATCACCTTAGGATCTTACCTAAAAGGGTTTTGGAAAATAGTTGCACCTCAGGCACTGAGAGTCACTCTCTTATTTGCAGTATCAACAAAAAACAATCCTAGCACTTTCAAGATCCAAAACCAAATGGCTGTCAATTGTATCACAGAAATAAAAACCAAATGGCTGTCAATTGTATCTCAGAAATAAATGGGATCCTCACTGTGTCCCATTTAGTACTGACCTCAGTGATGAATGGATATGAGGTTAACTGGTATGGGGTTTACCAGGCTACAAAAGAGCAGATTGATGTACACAAGGGAATCTGCTTTCTGATCCCATAACTACTTGTTGCTTATCGCCTCAATCAAGCAAAAAGTATAAGTTTAACATGACCTGCTCCTCTCTAATATTATTACATGGTTTCCTGCACATAGTTTTCTTTTACAGCAAAAAGATTTTTGGCAGAGGGCACAGGAGAAGCTGAAGGATTCACAACCCCATGTGATATCACAACCTTAATTAGTGAGCGATAGGTTACCCACAATGAAGCACAGGCTCCCCTTGGTCTACTACATATGGGGCAGATTACAAATGCCATCAAGTGCAGAGAATCTAATCCAGCAATGCAAATTTTATAATATTTGCTGTTCACTAGAAATTATTGTAACAGGTCAGTAATTAGTAGTAATACATCTCTGCATGGTACAATGATATTTTTTTGTAATAAATCTGCATATGTAGATTAGGCTATGACAGAATCAAAGGGTCACAGGGAAAGCATCTGCAAGATGGGGCAACAGGAGCCAAAGTTTGCACCACTCTTAACCACTAGATTCAGCGTTGATGCAGAATATGTACTATAGAGTCACAGAAATGTAACATTGACATACACAACATATGAAATCCTCTTAAAAGTTTTCTGAGGGTTGCTTTTTAGTGAGTAACTAGAATAATTTAGGTAAGGCCGTCCATTCTGAGTTTAGCTTTCTGTGATTTCACCTAAGGAAAAATGCAGAATTTTTGTGTGGGAAACCAATTACTAACATGTTCCTAAATGCTTTCTGTTCACTCCTTGCTTTATACTGCCACAATGTGCCACATACACTATAAGATTAGTTATGCATCTCTGAATATCATGTAAATGTAAAATAACTGGTTTATGTATTAATTAAGGTAAATAATTTTTTCTTTATTACACATTTGTTTCCCAGCTGAGGGCTCATGGACCATTCAAAGGTTATGTCTTCCAGAGCTCTGGGCACTAGCATGCCTGTTTTTCTTAGACACAGTTCAAACAAAGCTCCCTATTCATTTCCCTGATTCCTTGATGTGATCCGGAGAACTAGTTGGAAAATGGCACATGATGTCATATGATTTAAGATGTGATCGACAATTCATGCCTTATACTGCACCGTGCATCCATGACTCACCTGTTATCATTGATGTCTGTAGCATTGCCTGTGTGTGCAGCATGGCATGGAAAGATGGCTTATTAAACATTGTTTGACAAATGATAACATCTTTAGATTACATTTTTTGTGTGGCTGCTTTAAACATCAATTCGTTAAATTCTTTATGACATGAACACAGGACAATATAGTCACATTTATTATGGTACCCACACACATAACGATCATCCATTGGTCTGGGTGGGTCTTGTCAGATGAGGACACAACTACATGTTGGTAGCCTGATCTCTCCAGATATCCACTTTGGGAGAAGATTCAATTGGTCAAGTTAGGCTTGGCTATACAAATGCAATGTAAGGAAGTGAAGCATTTATTCTGCTACTTAGGAAAAGTAACCGCTGAATGATCATAGAGAATGTAATATGCTGGAACATCTCTGAATAATATTAAAGTGTATGTCTGAGCAATATAAAAAAATATATGAAGTGCATCTTTGCAATACATGCACATTTCCCCATGATTTATTCCTTTAAAAACACTGCAAGTAAAGGAAAATTCCTGATGATGCTGCTGCCAGAAAATGATCATAATTGACAACTGATGCTGTTTTAGAAGTACAGTTATCCTTTACTTGTCTGAGAGAAGTAAGAGCTGCCTTAGCTGGGCTCTGGCCTCTAAATGTTAGTTGCCTGGCCTCACATCACTGCTGGTCTGGAAAAAGTGTGGAGCAAGTGAATCCGAATTCTTTAACATGTATGAACTGGGTCTATGCCGCTGTCTTATTTTTGGGTAACGTACCTGGCACTTTTGTTAGTGGTTGGTGCAATAAGTGTCAGCAATGTATGGAAATAGTTACTGCTTGAGAGCTTGTTCAAACCAAGTATGGAGCAGATGCAGAGCAGAGCAGTTACAGAACGCATCAAAAATGCATCCAGCGTATTCCAATGGTATTTTGGGCTCTAGTTCACACCACAGCGTTCATTTCCAGAGCATGTGAAAAGAATGCGGCATGCCCTATTTGTTCTGCTCTGGAACACACCAGAATGCATGTAAACGCATATAAATGCATGCAAACGCCCTGGAATGCACTGAAAGACCATTTTAGGCTAAAAAAAACAACATTTAAAAAAAAAAAACATCCGGAACACAGCAAAAACGCGGCAAAACACACTGCACTGCATGTGCAGAAACTCATGCAGATCAGTCCGTATTTGGTGTGAAAAAGCGCTAACAACTAAAGGTTGGCAGAAACAGTGACGAACTATCAAGATTCACCCTCTCTATTTGTCCGGGTGACTGTCATCACTGAAAGAGAAAGTGGAAGAATATACAACATTTTCGGTTGTCACCAGAACGGGAATAGATGGGACATTTTCCAATGGGGACGCAATTTCTTCTGACCTTGCTGACCACCAGGACATTTCCTTACTTTGGAAGGACTTCCTCTAACTTCTTGTTGTGGCTTGTCCCTTATGCTATCCAAAACTTAAAAAAATTGTTCCAGCTCTACTTTAAGTGGGGCATAAAGGAATGATTTTTGGGATATGTGATGGAAGATCTTCTGTTCTAAGAAGGTTTTATTGTGCTAGTTATATGTTGTAATGATATAGTAGCTCCTGCTAGCATGCATGGCTGTTCTGTCCCCGCTTTAGTTGCCTTTAAGAGGTAGAACATCAGCATGAGAGTCGGGGCACTAGCATTTCAGAAGGCAGCCAACATATTTCTCCTTTGACAAGTTTCCTAGTATACCTATGTGACATACAGTACTTGCAGAGAATCCCTCCATTTATATTGGTGCATAAGTAACAATTATATGCTGCACCGTTTCATTGCAAATGGCTTCTACAGCCTCCTTTATGTTATGCCATTCTATTGTATCACCAGGTGCAGGTTAACCTGTAGTATTTCATGCACCACATAGATTTTATAAGTTGGTCCATTAATTTACATGGCCTGCTTATGCACAGTAACGGAGAACATTTAGACCTGAACATTTATTGCATGTGCATTGTGGTGTAAGTCAGTTGGCATCTACTGTACTTGTGAACTGGGGTACCATACTGAATAAATGGTACAACCATGCACCACACAGTGCCATGCATTGCAGTAACATGCAGTAAGAAATGCATTTTACTGTGCATTACAGAAATGCATGGGTGTGAAGCCTGCCTCAATGAGGATACTTATAAAGGCCCTTAATTAGCATTTCATTATTTGATTTGGCCTTTTAGGTAAACCCCTTACCATTATCCACATTCATCTTTGTGTAGGGAAGCAGACTGCTAGTGGAAGAACTGCTCCTTGCAGTGGAACAGGGGTTGCTGAAACTAAAGCAAAAGAAAATCAAAAGCTCAGTTAGTGTACTGTAGGAAACATTCATTTATTTTGTAGTTCTTGGCATAAGGCTTTCAGTACAGCTAAGTTATAAATAAAGCTATCCCTAATTCTTATATTGACCCTAAGGGCACGTCCACACCAGCAACCTACATTGTATGTATGGCCATTTGTGTACGCTTACAGGAACGCATGCACTGATCCCGATGAATTGCACAATTTCCTTTTATTTGTTAGAACTTTATTGAAATGTCACAATTTTATCGACACAGCGCGGTGCCCTGTGGTTTCACCATGTCACACATCACTGCCTTGAAAAAAGTAATGCATGCAGTACTTTTTTTAGTGCACACCACTGCAATGTGTGAAATGAGCCATTTTAAAGCAAGGCATTTTGCCTTGTCCATGCATTGGAGTTGTGCTGGAAAAAGCAGCCAAGCGCAGCTCCAAAGCCTCTGGTGTCAACAGGCCCTAAAATGTCATTTTAAATGTTATACAATACTTTAAAATAACAATTCGGATCAAGCTATGACTGCCAGCAGCGTCAAATCCAAAACTAGTTTGATATGTGGATGCTGATTGGGCCAGAGACTGCACAGACTGCAAATCCTCCACAAGTGGTTACATCTTCCAATACGGGAAAGGAACCATCAGTTGGTCTAGCTGAAAGCAAACAACTGTTGCACTTTTCTCAACTGAAGCTGAATACATAGCAGCAGCACACGCTTGTCAAAAAACAATATGGATTCACCAGCTTTTAATGGACTTGGGCGTAGACATGTCAAACCCCATCCCAATCTTTGAAGACAACCAGGGATGTATAAAGCTGACACAATCAGAAAGGGCCTAGAACCAAGCACATCGACGTGAAGTATCATCTGTCTAGGGACACTCAAGAGCAAGCTATTATTGACATGCAATATTGCTCATCAGAAGAAATGACTGTGGATGCCCTCACCAAGCCATTGCCAAAGGATTGTCATAGTTTCCTTTGAGAGAAGCTGAATATCATATAGCAACGCATATGCTGTTGAGAAGGGGTGTTGGAAATGCAACAGCATATACTGATAATTTGTCTTTTGAGCTGTACATGGTGCTATAGTGCAATGTTAGTTTTCTATATGCATGCTTATCTATGATACACAGGACATTCTCTCTCTATGCTGTATAATGCTGATGTAATGCAAGTAAAACTTAATTCAGCATTCCTCAAGATCTCAGTGCTTCATCTAAACACATAACCAACAAAAACATGACCTACCACTTATGGCCTGTGTCAAAGGCTATTGCTTATGCCAGAGGGGTTTTGCATCCCCATATAAGTCTACTGGAATGCAAAACCCGCTTGAAGCAGTTCAAATGCAGGTCTAAAGGGGTTCAACTGCAGGTGAGACTAACCTGTCAATGAATTGTGAATGATCTCAAACTGATACCATCAACACAAAACCAAATTCCATTCACACAGATGAACATAAAAAACCCCTTTACCCTTCACCCTAAAGTAACCCTAAGGCCTCATTCACATGGGAAAAGGCCGGCTCATACAGCTCCGTGCTGCGTGCATAGCTGTATCGGGCAGCTCCGGGAAGGACAGGTGCTGCATGTGATTAGAATACAGCCCCTGTCCTTCTCTATGGGAGTACGTGGCCGTACGCCGCCCTACGCTCACCCTAAGCGTACGGGTGCGGATGTCCCGGCTCGGACGCAGACAGGATCCATCCTGTCAGCGTACGGGTATGGACACCCGCATGGACGTGCAGGACGGGTGAGGGTAGGGCGGCATACGGCCGCATACTCCCATAGAGAAGGACAGGGGCTGTGTTCTAATCACGGCCATGCACGCAGCACGGAGCTGTACGTGCCGGCCTTTTCTTGTGTAAATGAAGCCTAAAGGGTCATGATTTTCAGACTGGGCACCTGAATTAAAAAGCACCAAAACATCAAAACCACAGCACCAAGGTTTTTCCTTTGGTAGAGTTCATATTAATGTGAAAAGAAAACAGAGAAAAATTTATCGAAACTGGAACAGACAAAATCTGGAGCAGCTGCTCCTGACAACCAATCCTCTTTAAAGTAAACCTGTGCTACATAGACTATCATTGCTGATCTCCTTCCAAAATTGTCAGCTGCTGTCATGTTGATCCAATAACTTCAATCAACTGGCCAGAATAAGCATGCAACAAGTAAAGTCAAAACCCCTCAACCGTATACTTGTCCTGCGAGAATTAGTATGATAGCCAGGCAACTAGAATTTTCAGAAGAAGGTCAGCATACACTGTTTTCTAAGCACACGTTTTAAATCTTATTTTTTTGCAGTGCTGAAAATGTTTTTAAAAAATGAAAAAGTTAAACAGACACAAGGCATCATAACGATAGACCAAAAAACACCCTGTGTCTCCCTTAAATCCCTCATGCAAGACAGGTTTCCATGGTGGTAGCTTAGTAAGCACAAAAATCATCCAGTTTATCTAGTGATGGAAGATCTGCAGACATCATCATTACATTCATACTGCAACACGGGGGGGAGAGGGAGGGGTCAGTAGTTTTAATAAGAAAAACAAGACACACATTCTCTTCTTCATTGAACGCTCGTGATACCTTATGTCCTTATGTCTGCCCAGCAGTGATGGTTAGACTGACTGTTTTGTTGGCTATTGTAACATTTCCAGTAAGGAAAGTGTGATAAGGTAGAGTGTTATGCCTTTTTTTATTTCCTGAAATTACACTTTTAAAAATTATGGGTGACGGTAGAAGGAAACATTCCATTAAACGCTCATACTTACAATGTGTCATTGGAGGAGTTGGATGATTGCACGTACATGTTTTGGTATTGCTGGAAGATGTTGTTGGTGTAACTAAGAGAATCCGAATTGCGAACTCCATAGGGACTGGTTGGGGAAGATGCAGGGTAGTGTCCTGGCCTGATTGGCTTGGCTAAAAAAAGTAAAAAAATAAAAATATAAATGAACGAATTAATGGCAACAAATTATTTTATATTCATATTACATTGCCTGGCCAAAAATATAGTCAAACACTATAATATTTTGTTGGACTGCCTTTAGCTTTGATTACAGCACGCATTCGCCGTGACATTGTTTCGATAAGCTTATGTAATGTCACAAAATTTATTTACATCCAGATTTCCATACATTTTTTCACCAAGATCTTGTAGTGATGATGGGAGATTTGGACCACTGTGTAAAGTCTTCTCCAGCACATCCCAAAGGTCTGGACTCTGTGGTGGGCAATCCATGTGTACAAATGATCTCTCATGGTCCCTGAACCACTCTTTCACAATGATGAATCCTGATAATGTCACCTTAGAATATGCTCATGCCATCAGGGAAGAAAAAAACCGATTGATGGAAAAAACTGGTTAGTCAGTATATTCATGTAGGCAGCTGACCTCATTTGGGGACATAACATTGCTGAACCTAGACTTGACCAACTGAAGCAACCCTAGATCATAACACTTGTGGTCGGGTATATATACCGTATAATAGATATAGTGTGGGCTGAGTTGTGCCAATAAGCTAATGTGGCCTGAGGTGTGCCCGTGGCCACGCTGCTGGCTACGCCTAAAAGGGGGCATACCAAATGAAAAGGTGATGGAATTTTGAGTTATAAAGAGGGATGGGTGGGTGGGGACAAACGCTTCCCCTACAATGTCAGGCAGGAAAGGGAAGAGGAGGAGTTTAAATAGCCATAATCCCCTCCCACAAATACAGGTTAATAAATTAACCTTCATACTTATCCAATGGAAGGCTCTTACCTATTTGCTTAGCTAAATCCAGGTGGTGACTTTTTTTTGGCCAGGCAGTGTATATACATTACCTCTATAATATACATAGATAAGGTGATAAAAATGCTTTGCCCTTCAAGCCCTTCAAGTTCACACCATTGCGGAGTGGTAACAAAAGCAAGTTGATGTGCTGTCTTTGTGTGTTAACACATGTTGTGTTAGGGCAGCCCAATCATTTTAATGGGTTCCCTAGTGCACTAAAATGCAGCAAAAAAAGTGCATATATCTTTTTCTTTTTTTTTGTAAATGCAGCAAACTATGGCTCACAGTAGTGTGGTAACATGTGCGTTACTGCAGCACAAAGGTGTGAACCCAGCAGGGCTTGTGCTCTCTAGCCACTGTGAATGGTCGTTGCTGATGTACAGCAGTTACCCAGCATTTCCTCCTGGGTACAGCATTTAGATGTGCTCACCATAACAACAATTATACTGTATATTTATTTATTATTGGTATTTATAAAGCACCCACAATTTGCACAGTGCACATTCACATCAGTCCCTGCCCTCAAGGAGCTTACAATCTAAAGTCCCTATCTCACATACAAGGGCCAACTTGGACAGGAGCCAATTAACCTACCAGCATGTCTTTGGAGTGTAGGAGGAAACCCATGCAAGCACATGGATATCATGCAAACTCCTTGTAGATAGTGACCTGGCCAGGGACCTCCAGTGCAACAAGGGAGGAGCGCTAACCACTACGACACTGTGCTGGCCATACTGTATATAGTGGATGTAGTCATCAATACTCACTGACACTCTGATGTTCACTGGATGCTCCTGGCTAGTCGTTTTATTTTAGGTGCATCCAGCAGTAAGCAAAGTATGAATGAGTACTGACACCCGCGTTCAACAGACAATATATAAAGGCACATAAGTCCACATAGGAGGACCACCCTCTCACAGCCACATTTCTTGTAATTTAAAGTAATGTAACAGCTGGAGATTACAGCGGAGAGAGTGGTATATCCTTTTAATGGTAATGCCTGCTTGAATGAGCAAAAACTCCAGTGCAGATATCTTCCCAAAGGAGTTTATAAGAAGCAGGTGGATGATTCATCCTCCAAGCATCAATCAAAACAGAAATGTACATTTTGGGTAAACAGCTTTCAAATATATGAAAACCTAGTCTATAAACAAATAAGTGAATTGAAATGGACATTGTCACCTTGCTCATTCAGGGCAAAATGACAGTGTGTGCAAATGGGCCCACTAATACCCTGTCAGCACTCCCCTACTGCTCCTTCCTCCATTGCAGCTGGCACCAAATTGCTGCTAGCTGGTGTAGGAAGCTATAGGGAGCAGTGACATTGCTCCCTCTGTTCTGGTATATTGATTGGCTGCTAGACCCCAGCACTGTGACATTGGAGGATTTCAAATGCTCCCCTGGAAAAAGATGCCCCAGCTGTGATGGAGCAAGAAGTGGCAGGAGAGCGCTGGCATGGTGAGTTTCAGCAGGTCGGCAGGGTCACTTTGCCGTAAATGGGCAGGGTGACAGTGTTAATGTGTACACATATTTCAGCACATTTTTAAATGTCTATTGAACGAGGATGTTGTTCACCTTCTAAAACACCCAACCTATAGTAAGACATGGTTATTCAACAGTGCTTCTCTACAGGAAAGTAGAACAACCTTATATATTCATAGGAACTTGGTGCATTTTGTATTGAACAAGAAAGCATTTCCTTTTCCTTTACAGTTCGATTTAGTTTCTCTTATTTGCTGGTATTTCATAAAAGCTAAATTCCAAGCAAACACATCAACACACAGATGAAACATATAATGTACATGGGACCTGTTTTACCAGCCAAAAGGATTTGTATTTCTGTGCATCCAGCTGTGAGAATTACACAGCTCTGCCACAAAATACAGCCCTTTCTAACAGGGCAGGAGACCTAATTTTTCTCTGCTGCAGTTAAGTAAAAATGTAAGATCTTCCCTCCACCCCACACTGTGACAGGATCTTGAAGGAGAAGCAGCAGGAGAAGCAGCAGAAGCAGAAGAGTGATGAGCTCATCTCTTTGATCGCTCTTCCTATTAGCATTTCCCATGTTATTATATAAGCATTGCTGCACAGCTGACTGACCTCTGCTGCTTCCCCCTCACAGTTTAAGCTCTGCTGTACTATGCATTATAAGAGGCTGATACCAAGTCAAATTCAGGTACTTACACTGCTTGCAATACATTTAATGATTTAGTAATAAATACAGCGCTATATGTAGGTAATATTAGGGTTCTGCGGTTCAGATTTGATGTTAATGCTTTTGGTTATGACACAGGTCACATATGTGTCTTACCAATCTGTGCAGTGTGAGTGCGCCTCACTGTGTTCTTGTAGCGTACAGCTTCCTTGATGCGGTCCACCTCCTGCTGGTACCTTCTCTTATCTTTCATTGCACCTTCCTTGGCCTCTTTCAGTGCACCCTCCAGGGCCTTAACTCTCTCAGCCGTAGCCCGAAGACGTTTTTCCAGTTTAGGAAGCTCACAACGAAGATCTGCATTGTCACGAACCAGCTGGATTCCACCATATAGAAAGAACACAAAAATGAGCTGAGCACAGAAAGTTGAACAACCATGACCAGAAAGCTTCCAAAAATATTTGATGGTTCATTCGCAATTTGGAAACTCTTAGCATAAAGCTGTTGTTTATAACATGCAAACTGCGCACCATTAAATAGACATTAGCAGACACAAATGCTCGTCTTTTCTTTCAAACTCAGCTTTCTGCAGATATTTTGAGGAAACTATCTGGTATAATTTAGGAAATGTAGATCAGAGGAAACTATTTAGTCTTCACATCTGTCGCCCTCTTCAGCCTCCAGCATATTGGAATGTTTTATTTTAGAAAACATTTGCTCATAAAAGAAAATGGTGATCATTAGAAGCACAATGAGCCTGTTTGCATATTGCAGAACCTTGTCAAAGTCAGCAAAATGCTGATAAACGGCTTCAAAGATGGAGGCTTGGCTTGTGTTACTAAGTTCATAATCATGCTGCCAACAAAAAGCTGTACTTTTGCGTCTGTCCGCTGCCAACAACTGCATAAGTACATTTAAGTGTCACGTGAAAATGTCTGCCAGCAGCACCAACAGACATTATATATAAAGCATCAGAAACTAAAGTTATTAATATAATTGCTCTATAACTTCATCATAGTTCATTAAAATAATTAAACTGGTGGTATTTTAACTCACTGTAGTAACACATTTCTAAGCCTTAAAAAAGAAATTACAATTAGGAAAAATATATCCAATTTAAAACATTTTTTTTAAAGTAATAATGTTCTCTTTTAAAAGAGATAGATATGAGCTTGGGTTACAATCTTGAGGATGTGAGCTTGTGTGCGCTCATAATCCCAAACCAGGAATGTATCAGGATGCAGGTTGATTTACTAAAGGGAAAAGAGCAGTAGACTTTGCAAGGGAATGTTCCATTAGCTTAGTGAATAAGGTGAATCACCATGTAATCACGTGCACGCAAAAATACAGTTTTTTCATGTGATTGGGTGCCGGCTTAATCTGTGTAGATAAATACATTTGATAAACTGTGAATCTTAAAAATGCTGTGAAAGTCTGGAAAAAAACCTTGTTAAAGCTGAACTCTGGAATAAGCAAATATTGTCTTTCTAAAACAGGCATCTGTATTGCTACTTGAATGTTAGAGACTAATGTATAAAAACTCTGCCAAGCGTATAGCTATCCCCTATGCTCCCCTAGCGCCATCTAGCGTCTGTAATGCTGTGCTATAATCTGGACAGAAGTTTCATACATCAGCCCCATGGTGTGCTTTGTATATTTGTTCCAGATCTGTGCAGTAATCTAATGTGAAAAATTGTGCAGGAGCTTCCTGTAACAAAGACCGGTCACTGCTGCTTTCTCTCCTTGTGACTGGTCTTGTGTCCACCCCTCTCCTGTAATTTTCTGCAGTAAGCCTGTAGTGGGTTGGTTTACTCCCCCCCACCGCCTGCAGATCTGTCCGTATAGATTAGGGTTAATATGCTAATAT
Source organism: Nanorana parkeri (assembly GCF_000935625.1). Taxonomy (NCBI): domain Eukaryota; kingdom Metazoa; phylum Chordata; class Amphibia; order Anura; family Dicroglossidae; genus Nanorana; species Nanorana parkeri. The sequence continues at coordinate 690,650 of NW_017306303.1, forward strand.
CTGGGTTTGCAAAGACATTTGGTACACATAACGTTGACTTATAACCTTTGTGGCTATTGAGGAGTAAATTTAAATTCAATGTTATGTGCCCAGGGTTCAGCTTTAGTGTACAGTATATCATTTGTAAGTATATGCAGCCACGTGAACATGTTTGGGCACCCCGGTCATATTACATGTTTTGTTGATTGTCTCAGTAAAATGAAGTTAAAGCCCGCCTCCTCCCTTGCTGCAAACTTTACATGAATTCTGGAAATAAATGACAATTTATACACATTTCCTATGCCATGTGCCACAGCTCGATTCAGTGTACTGACAAGAATGTTTTGGTGGCACAACAGCCTTGGTTTTCCTTAGGGTTGCACAGATACCAAGTACAGTACTCGGTACAAGTACGAGTACATGTACCGATACTTTTGAGCTCCAAGACTAGACTAGAGAAAAATTAAAAAGTTAGGAGGCAGCTGCCATTTGTAAGGAGCACACGGAGCTCCCGGGATTTGTACATCTCTGTTTTAATGTACGATTTTGTTTTTATAAATATAAATACAGGGATGCACCGATACCAGTTTTGGGAGTACGAGTACTGGTACTTGCCGAGTACTTACAAGTACGAGTACTGATACATTTTTGTTTATTGTCATGTGACAGTTTTTCTAAAACAATATCGACTAATGATTTCAGGACAATGGTGGAGTGCCAGAGCTAGGTCCCAGCTGCAACCGCTGCAACCCTGATAGTTCTCATGAAAATGCCAAGTATCTGCAATGGTACTCGAAAAGTATCTGTGCATCCCTAGTTTTCCTAGTTTGAGTTTAAATACAAGAGCAGTGTGATCATGAAGGTGATATCGGCTGCAAATACCGCTACAAGGTCTAGGTAGGTAACTATAGCAAAATGCCCCAAAAATCCTGAAAGAAATGGAAATATTTTACACATACAAAACACATGTAATGTTATTTTTTACATGTTAATAACTGTTGGTCAAGTTTACTGTCCTTATAAACATAAAACATTATACTTCACACACATTCATACAATTGCTCCTCATCTGTGAAGTGCAGCAGCCAAGACATTGTGATGTTACCGAGCAGGGCTTAGTGAGAAGGAAGTAGGGCTCCATAGTAATTACACTCAGGTACTTTATTGAAATCTATCTGCACTATAGCAGACATAAATGGAGGATGGGAACACTGCCAGCTGCAGCCACAAGGACTGAAAGTCTGGTTTGAAGGCCTGGAACTTTCATTACTAATTTAACAAGATATTTTGAATCACCAAAGAGAATGAGACACCGCACCCCTCAATTTATAATTCCAACAACAAAAGACACAAAATATGGGGCTTTTAGGGTGCAATACCAGCAATAAAACAGTTACATTATAATGTATATCATGTACTACAAACATGCTTATTATAATGTAACTGGGTTTCAATCCTGGTATTGCACCCTAAAACCCCCATATTTTGTGTCTTTTGTTGTTGGAACTCTTATTACTAAGCTAATTTTGGCTTCCAGATTTAGGACTTTAATAGCTTTAATTGACACAATTACCTACCCATAGTCCCCCCCTTTCAAGGAACACGGGGGTATTGATCAAGCCAATTAGCGACATAATTAGTCACAAATTAGACTGCCTCTCCATCAGCAAAGTCTCTGCAACAGGTTTACAGTACCATACATCTGTATCCCTGGGTAGCCAAGTGCAACGGTTTTGAGACATCAATTCCTGACCCCGACCACTTCTTAATTCTGCCCCTGTTTACAGTGAAAATCTGTCCCGTGTACACTAATTGCCACAAATCAGTCACTAATTGTCACTAATTTGCTTGATACGTGCCCCCCTTTGCAGGGACTGTCTTTCCACATTGTGAACAACTGGGCTGTACAAAATTGTTCTCATTGATTAAAATATATAGTGATCAACTATAACAACCAGGGGCAAATACTATTACCACAACCTTTACACACACAACTTGTGTTCAATGTATCTCCTCTCTGTTAGAGTGATGACTTTAACTACATAAACATTTTTTTCTTTTTACTGATCCTAAACTGGCTTAGAATAAGGTGACAGTTAGGTTAAATTACTAAAGTAGTAGAACATGTTCACTTTTCTAAGTGGATTTTCACTTGCTTTAGAAAATGAGGTGAAACAAAGTAAACATTCGCATTGCAAAGAATATCCAATCACATCCAAGGAAAATTAACAGGATATTCGCTTGCAAATGATTGGATGACTGAGGTCAGCAGAACCTCATTCACTAGGCCAAAGCTAGGCATACATGGTTAGAATTTCTTACATAAAAATTGGTTTTCTGAACATTGGCTTGCTTTTCTAATAGTTAATTTGACAAATGATTTAGTCCATATTGATGAAAAAATTTGAAGCAGCAGTATGGTAAAATTTTGTTGAATTAACAAAATTCTAACAGTGAACGTGTTTTTTGTGTTTGGGAAACTCCATTAATTTCACAATCGAATGTTAAAATCAAACAAAGTTTTGAACAACATTCGCCAAGTCTCTGATGGCATTATTGCATCTCTGGCAAAAAAGTTGTATGAAAGTTTGTATGAAAACCTTCCAGTTTATACCAAGCTTAAGTGATTTTGTAAATGTTCACTTTGTTTCACTTCATTTACTGGGATAAATAAAAAAAAGACATTTGCATTTTGAAAATTCACATTGAAAGTGAACATGCTCTACTCCATTAGTAAAAAAAAGGGTTATTTGTAAATTGGGTTATATGAGATGACTGTACTACTCATGGGGAATATATGTGTGGCCAATAATTATATGGGGAAATTAAGCCTCATTGCTGTACCGCCTAGGCATGTGTCTAATGGTAAATCAGGCCCTGATAGCATATGAATTACATGGAATATGTACTTCAGAGGAGCGACATACGTTTTATGGGTATCACGTGCATTCATTACAGAAGTGTTCTTATGGCATGCAAGCACTGCAGTGGCTAAATGCAGACAATGGATAATGCTGGTGTATCTTGGGATGCCTGGTCAGTGGATGAGAAGCTAAGCAACACCAATCCATGCAGGCCAGGAAATACTGCAAAGAATAACAGTACTACGAATGAGAGCAGTACAACCAAAGTACGAATACGATCAATGGTAGATACCTTCACTTACATAACAGAAATTAATGGAACTGTGATTTAGAGGGCTGGCTATTTTAGAACTATAGCACAGTGTGGTCCAAATGATCAGGGTCTGTTTAGCTTAACAGGAATGGAAAACAAAATAGAGTGCTAACAGCCATGATGATATAGTTGCGTTATCCTCCAGAAATATCATCACAGCTTAACCAATATTCTCTCTTGAAAAGTGGAATTTGTAGAATGTTTTTTATGTGTGCCAGTGACAACGAAAAAAACAGCTATACTCGTGGTATAAAGAGTGACCATTCACTGCAATATGGTCTCAGTTTGGTCAGTCCAGAATGAAGCCCATTAGGCTTTCTGATCTGAACCCTTGTTGTCAAAATGAGAGTGGTCCAAGGGGAATCTGCTCCCTTCTTGGAAATTAAAAGTGCATCCAAAAATATAGGGAATGTTTATAGGCTTTAAAATGGTTCACATATTTTACACAGTACTGCTCACTGTGATAGAAATAGTTATCCAGTAATATAAAGGAACACAAAGAACAAAGACAAGATACGTCTAATTCTCAGGATCTGGCAGTGATGTAATTAGTCAAACTCAACACTACTTAAAAGGGCCAAAATGTTTAATTAAGTTATGGAAGTGGGATCTGGGGTGGCAACTACTAGCACATTGTATCTCAGGGGTAGGCAACCTCCGAACTCCAGCTGTGGTGAACCTACAAGTCCTATGAGGCATTGCAAGCCTCTGATAGCCACAAGCATGACTCCCAGAAGCAAAGACATGATGAGATCTGTAGTGTCACCACAGCTTGAGTGCGAGGTTACCTACCCCCATTTGTATCTGAAGGGTTCTACAGAGACTAGAGCATTTTGAACCTCAGTTCCCAGCTCTGCTGCTTTCTATTTGGAGCTCCTCCTGTTACAACAGAGGCATCACCACATTTGCTGCAATCTCATAAAATAAGGTAAAAATCCAAATAAAAGAGTAGGATCCAACTAACTACCACAGGGGCTACAATAGCAGATGTGCAGTCCTCGACACCCATAAGTTTTCACCATAAGAAGACATAAAAAAAACCTTTAGAATTCTACAATACTGGCCACTGGCTTGAGCACGTTTCTAAAGGAATGCAGCATGAATGAAACTTGTGTTTCTTCACTCCACTCCAGGGGTCCTTCCAAGTACTTGCCAAGATGTGTTAAAAAGTGGCCTAATGTACCTGCAATTCTGTAACATGCAGCGTATATAATTACATATATTAATGGATTTAGCATTTTGCATAATAATTTCTTTTTTTTCCAACAACACAGACAAAACTATGCAATGGAGATGAAGTCCAATAGGAACAACATCCACGAAATGTGGCTAGCACATAATAACTATAATAGGGAGCAGGGTTAGACTAAGCTTTGTGTTTGAGCTCATTTTGAATTTTTAAAACTTAAGTGTAAACAGAATGCAAGCAGAATGGGAACTGATTAGAAATTCTACTTTGGTAATCCTGTTACTCACAAACCTCTATCAATTTGTAAATGTTTTTGACTTTTAAGGGAAGAAAACAACGCAGAGCATGGAACTGTTTTTAGTGGAGAGATATTAATTAATGTGACAGTTTTTTTTAACCCTTTTACAGCGGGGTCACCCACAGACATCATGTCATTGCTCAACGAGCAGCTGTCATCTCAAGTCTATGGCCGAATTAGGGCCATGCTACTATGAGATAAACACATAGCTGGTTAAGTAGAGGAAGGGGCAAAGCTGTTCTTATGCTCCTTATGGGCAAGACAGAGCACCACCATCACCCCTCTTACTGGGGTTATGGTGGGGGGCGGGGGTTACTCGTCAACTCACTAGAAGCTATGACATTTGAGCCCTGATCATCTATGCTTCAATGTCTACTGCAAGCTTAATTTTTAAGACCAGCATGATGACCAATGAACCCTCTAAGCTGAGAAATCTGGAAATAAGGATGGACAAAAAAAACCTAATTATCATGGAAGATTTCATTCAGAATTATGTTTGAATTTCTACCCAGGTTACTATGCATAGAAGAACATTGCTGACAAGTTGAAAACCGGCAAACGTTGCAATCTTCACTGCAGGTGAAAGCAGCAATATATGTGATCCATTTTAAGGAGAAGTGTGTAGAGCGGCATGCTGAGTTTACAAACAACATACCTTATTCACTAACGCCACATGTAACAGCTAACGTCAGAGCTGTCACCCTGACTCCATGTTGCTGCATTTATTTAAAGCTTCCTTTCTGTTTTTGCTGTGATCATAATTTTGGATAATGAACTACACAATTTAAAGAGGAACTCCAGTCAAAGAATGTCCCCTTTCTCTTCTTTATAACCAGTCCCTTATATTGTCTATATGTTGTTGCAAATGCAAGGTGGCTGCTTGAACTTGAAAATGCACTTATTTTTCTTCATGATCACTCACAGCCCCACATCCTGACATCTAGCTGAGTTCTATGAACTAACTAATTATCTCCACCGCCCTCCCTAGTTTTAGAAGTATGAAATCCAGGGCCAATGACTAAACTTCTCCACCACCCTCACCAGTTCTAGAAGTATGAGATCCAGCGCCAGTAACTAAACATCTCCACCAGCCTCACCAGTTCTAGAAGTACGAGATCCAGGGCCAATAACTAAACATCTCCACCACCCTCACCAGTTCTAGACATCTAAGACACAGGGCCAATATCTAAACATCTCCACCACCCTCACCAGTTCTAGAAGTATGAGATCCAGGGCCAATAACTAAACATCTCCACCACCCTCACCAGTTCTAGAAGTATGAGATCCAGGGCCAATAACTAAACATCTCCACCACCCTCACTAGTTCTAGAAGTATGAGATCCGGGGCCAATAACTAAACATCTCCACCACCCTCACCAGTTCTAGAAGTATGAGATCCGGGGGCCAAAAACTAAACATCTCCACCACCCTCATCAGTTCTAGAAGTATTAGATCCAGGGCCAAAAACTAAACATCACCACCACCCTCACCAGTTCTAGAGGTTTGAGATCCTGGGCCAAAGCATTGGTCTGTGAATTGTGTTTAATCCCAGCAGGATTGGAATGGAGATCAATCATATAAACTTGGCTGATTGTAATTTCACTTAGGGTTTAAAAAGGAATTTACTCTAAAAAAAGTATTACCAATGGGAAGGTATAACACAGTTTAAAATAACAGGAATATAACCTGTAAAACAAAAATATATTATGTGCATTATGTGACAAGTTACCATAAACATGCACATCATTAGATGAAAAAAGTCCCACAAATGTACACAGAGATGCTTGATAAAAAAAAAAGTGACTCTGCTGTCTGGCCTATTGCTATAATTACACTGGATATGCCACATTGATTTTATGTTATTACTGGACAGGAAGTTAGCTAAATATTGTTACCCATAGATTAAATAAATGAAGATATTAAATGAATTATAAAATATAAGGAAATACTAGTAATAATAAATATTGTTACCATTAAGCTAATATTGTTTAACATTTGCCTAGCGTTCCTCTTTAAATTTAAGACCACTCCACCATCATGAGACTTGTATTACAGGAATCTCCCACATGAGAAATCTGGATCACTGCTAAATGCAGGAGAGGAGAAGCGGAGACACACAGGGCTGAGTGAACAAACGCCAGCAGACCTGGAGTTAGGCAAACATCTCTGTAATAATATCTTTCAGTACCTTGGAGACCCAGTCATCCAGCTAAATGGAAGGCAGCAGGGAGGGAATGGGGATACAAATGGGAGTCATTGAAAAGAGACTGCTTTTCTGTACAAATGCATCGTGCAAAAAAAAAAGAACATGGAACAAATAGAAAAAAAATGAACTCAGGGTAAAATGGAACTTAAGATGCAGAGGATGCTTAGTAGATAGAACAATATAACTTCAATTATTTATTGAATTTATATTGAAATGAAAGATGGAAAAGGTTCAGAAGAGCTATTAAGAAAGCAAATACAATTTTTTTTTTTCGTACAAATTTGGGGATGGAAAACGATCATTTCTTATTTAGCAAAAAGGGTTGGGAAAGCAGCTGGGGAAATCTTTCAGTCATTTTTACCCAATTTATTATTGGTATTTACTGTATATAGCGCCGACAATTTACACACCGCTTTACACAGTGCACATTCACATCAGTCTAAATTATAACTGGCAATTCAAATAAATGGTAACATTCAGCTATGCATATGGTTACATTATA
>NW_017306303.1:698012-755107 GCF_000935625.1 Nanorana parkeri
ATATATATATCTAAAGCTGCTGTCATTAAAAAACATTCAATGCAATATGGCAACCTGGAGGTGTCCTGTACTGTCCTGTAGAAACTTCTTAAGGGTTAACGTCTTCAAAAGGGATGCCAACACTGCAGCTTTCCTCATTACAACACTGAAAGTGCACCAGATTGTTATAATGAGTCAGACTTTCCAATTCAACAAAATTTGCTAAAATTGTTGCAATAAACATTGATCACCCAGAACGGTTTGTTGTTTTTTTCCAACAAAAATGGAGTTACACTTTAACTTTAAAAAAAACAAATATTAACTATAGCCCGTACAGCTCCCGAAGTCGGCCGAGCGGCTCAGTCGAGCCGAAGGCATATGCTTTGGCTAGACTGAGCCGAGGTGAAAGCCTAAGATGGCCGAATGCTCCGGGACTCTCCCGCTATTAGATAGCGACTCCCGGCTGCCGGGAGAGAAACACTTTCTCCCAGAAAGGTTCACTCTGCTCGATCGAGCAGAGTAAGAAAATCACCATAGAAATGCGTAGCCAATAGCATACTAGCTATTGCAAAGTGAAATAGCCAATAGGAATCTAGCTTTGCATTCCTATGGTGATTTTTTTTTTTTTATTCTGACGGCAGCAGAACCGCCCGGCCAATAGAAAACAGTTGGGCGGAACTAGCTGTCACCTCTAGCTCCACCCAATCGTTTTCTATTTTATTTTTTACGACTTTTTAAACTGTTCTTCTATTCTGCTCGGTACCACAGAGGTACCGAGCAGAACAGCCAAGTCGAATGCCGCTCGGCGCCATTCGGCTATTCACTCACTGCTGTTTGTCATCTATGAGAATAGGCCGAACAACAGCGAGTAGCCTGCCGGAGGTTCGGCTTAGCCAATCCAGATGTTGGATCGGCTGAGTCGAACTCCTTCTGCACTTCGGGTCGGCTGAACATGCAGAGCATGTTCAGCCGACCCAAAGCCATGTGAAGCAAGCCGATGTACGGCTGATTTCAGATGATATACGGCTGAAATCAGCCGTACAAGCCTGAAGTGAATAGCCGAACAGCGTTCGGCTCACTTCACTTCGGGTCGTTTATTCACTCGGCTGCCTACGGCAGCTTAGTGAATAGACCCCTACCTCTCCATTTTAGTCTGTAATCAGATGTAATTTTCTACAATTGTCAAAAAAAAAATCTCTACCTCAGAAGCACAGTAATCAATCAGCAGATAGGACTTATTAGAGTCTTCACTTCCTACTCCGTAATCGGCTCACTGGCTTTCAAGCGCAAAAGAAATGTGTAGTGGTTTTTTATATTCTTACTTATTATGACGAGACTAAAAAAATAACATTTTAAAGAATATTTTCTTGTTTCTTGTATTTTCATGCGTGGAGCTCTCCTTTTTCTAGTTTTTCCAGGCTCTCCTTAGCTGCTCTGCTGAAAAAACAATCCTGTTTACAGAGCTGAAGCTAAAGTTGACCTCCGACATACCTGAATCAGCAGAGAATAATGGGCTGATTAAAATACATGAACACTTTGTGATCTTTTTTGTGATTACATCTGGGTGCACGTCAAACCTCAGAGCATATTATAGTGCCCCTAACACATTAACCAAACAATTATGCGTGTACCATGTCAGCAGACAGAGTAAATACCACTTCAGCTGTGCAAACATTTGTCTTACTCAAGGAGTAATCCACAATGACAGGTTTTCCTGGTATATATGGAAAGCTCTCGTGTCCTGCAGCACTGATTTCCATACCATAAGTAATAAGGAGCCTGCAACAGACAGTCATTTTATTTCCTACTTGATACCAGTACAGACATTTATATTGATCAGTAAAAGGGTACCCGTTGGTTTTCTAAAAGTATATTCTCATGCACCAGTTTTGCTGATAAGTGACACCTTTGGCAATATCATAATGGTTAATGGGCTAGTCCACCCAAAAGTGAGATTTGCATTATAGTCCCTTGGTTCTTATATGTCTTGGGTACACCAAGCAAGATCCCCCACCATAGTTCATAACTCTTCTTTGGGAGTTTTGGGTATTCCTGCCCACCTCTGCAAGTCCAAGCATCTCCTATCACATTCTCCATACTTTAAAATATATTAAATTAGGGACAATGGGACCCCCTTGTATAAGATGTAGAAGGTGCACAAACCTAGAAACTCAAACTTCTCAAAAGGTATAAAAAAAACTCAGGTGGGTTAACTTTTCAGAATCGTCCAAAAACAAATATACTAGTTTTGGGTTGTTTGACCCTTTAAAAGCCCAGCTCTAGTTCTGGACAGAGAGGGGGAGCCTACCCAAATACGTACAAAAATACGAAACTCAGGTGGGTTAACTCTCCAGAATCTACCAAAAACGAATATATTTGTTTTGGGTTGTGTTACCCTTTAAAAGCCCAGCTCACGTTCAGGAGAGAAAGGGGGAGCCTACGCAGGAAGTACAAAGATAAGAAACTCAAATGGGTTAACTCTCCAAAATCTACCAAAAACAAATACATTAGTATTGGGTTGTGTGACCCTTTAAAAGCCCAGCTCTAGTTCTGGACAAAAAAGGAGAGTCTATCCAACATGTACAAAGATAGCAATAAAGATCTATAAGAGGTTCTCTCCATTCTGCATCCCCATTGTATGAATTTCCACCTCACTACCTGTCCCAGAGACACCAATAAAACTAACAAAATATTGTTATATCAAACAGAGGTTTATTTTACAAATGTTGCTATCATCCAAGTATTTTGGTAAAGGTAACTTTTGTGCCAAAAAAATCTTCTTTGCCCTTTTGCTCACAATGTCTTTAAAGCCCTTGTCAAGTGTTTCTGTGACAGCTCGCCAGTGACAGGATCACTAATAGACCCCTTAACTTTTGCTATGGGGTCGCTACCTTGCTAGCTGGACCAGTGAGATGCCACTCCCTCATAGGTGAGTAAGATTTGTCATCCTTCTAGGTTAGCAAATGAGCAATTCCAATAAGGTAAGGGAAAGCCTCTCCGAAGTGATTCTACTGCTGTTGATGTGCCACCACTACCCACCAGCTTTGTGACATGACCCCAACACTGCCGGCTGTACATGGCTATTGCTGGCTAACTTACCGCTGAGAGAAGTAGATGGATCAGCAGGAAAAGCATCTGAGAAATGACACTGGCAGCTATGGAATGGTAAGGGAGAGCGTGTAGCTGCATTGGTGGAACAGGACAAGCTCAAAGGTAAATTTGCCATAATATACATGTATACAGGGATTCTTACACGTTATTGCATGTGTTTTTCTTTCAGAAATAATATATCTTGGCCTTATCTCTGTCATTCCCATTTAATGTGTTCAAAAATAAAGTAGACACTATTCAAACACCTATGCTGATACAGTGCATGGTCTTCCTAAAATGCACTTTCCATTCTATTAGGAACTGCATTGTGTAGCAGTTACAATGGGGGTGCATGTATAACCCCATAATGCCGTTAGTACAGCTACAGAAATTATTAGGATTCCAAAGCAGAGTTTGAAGTTTTACCAAAAGTAAATATTAACACAATCTTTGAGTTCTTATTTGGTAGGAAAATAGACTACTGAGGCTAAATATTGCTTATCCGCCATGTGATACTCATACACACTTTAGCAAACACACAACGACTTTTGTGAACATGCATGTAAGTTTTCCCTCCAATGCCCATTAGATATTTAATGCCCATTATATATTATATAATACAATATGAATATGGAACTAGTAAGCCTTTTGTTTTTAAAGCTATATTAAAGACAATGAACATTCCATTCAGTAGAAATAAGACACTGCTTTAAACATTGATACTTGGGTAATTTTTGGGACAAGCCCACTTTTGGTTTAATGCTACTAGCGTAAAATTCTTAAAGTGACTCTAAACACTGTATATCCTCAAATCATCTCTGAATTGATGCTGACACTGTCCTTCCTTCTGGAGGGTGGCTACTTTTGTTCCCCATGGTCCCTGTGTGTGTTGTAAGGTAGCCACCGCTCCAAGCTCACTCCTGTGATGGACTACAATCTTAGGTTTAGTTTACTAGTCTGCATTGAGATTGTAGTCGACCACGAGAGCAAGCTTGGAGTGAGAAAGTATGGATACTGCCATTGCTGACCTTGGCTTATGAAGATATTAGTCCCATGGCTGTTATTCTGATCCAATGGCTTCAATATGTTCACTGATCCAGAACCATACAATAGCTTTAATTCTGACCCAGAACTAGTAGATCAGGTAAAATATAGATCAGATACATAAAAAAAAAAAGTCGAAAGTCCTAAACTGCATACTTGTTCCAGGTCACTAAATGAAACTATTAAAGAATAAGGGTCAGCATGACAGCCAGACAACTAGTATTTGTAGATGGAAACATCATCAATGGAAGACTGATGCCGGATTTTCTTTAATAGAATAAAAGGTTCTGACTTTACTCTGAATTTTTCAGTCGGCAAACTTTTCCAGAGCAGTGTCTCAGAAAGTACTGAAGCCAGTGACAGACAGCCAGGCAACTGATATTTTAAGGTGGTCAGGAGTGGTAGCCTTCATTCTTCTCTCAGTACATATTTCCTTTAAATATTTCTATAACAGAAGTAGGATATACAGTACGTATGTGTGCAGATAACACTTACACCTATGTCTTTATTGAGGGTTAGTGGAACATGCCAAGATATAAGCTAAGGCAAGTACGGGTTAGTATTCAGGTTGAAGTTACAAGGGTCATCTAGGCAGACAATGAATATTCTACAAACAACCAAGAAGTGGCTATAATGATATAAGATGTTCTATCAAATTGTGAATTATAGAATACACCTAAGGTCCCTACAAATGGACAGATATCCATTTTCCATCTCAGTTTACAGCCATGCACTGAAAACTAATGGAGAAGAATGAACTAAGACAATGGCGGATCAAGCATTTTAAGAACCATTAGATCTCCATGTTACATAATGAAACAGACACAGGGCTCCTTTTTTCAATTGAGTAAAGATGTGCAGAAAAGGAGTAGCCCACTGCAGACAATCAGACTTTCATAGAGCTGACTTAAGTGTAATCCCCAAAACAAAAAGGTAATACACAGTATTGCAGTTTACCAGTCTTAAGGTGTAAGGGGCTGTGTTAGCTTTCTTTTGTTCAGGTTTCATCCTTTATTTTCACCTGGTAATGCTGAATAACAGTTTCCTGTCCTTTCATTTCTACGCTAATTTTCTCCACTGTATCTATGGTGGCAGCAATGGTTGTTTTATGGGCTGCACTTCAACATTTCTGCCTTTGTTAACCTCTATTACATGGTGGATTGACAGGACTAGTAGTTTACACAAAAAGATAAGGTTCTTTATGATTCTTACAGGAAGTGACAAGGACACTGCATTTTTGGCAGGATCAACATGAATGTTCTGTACTTGCTGAAAATGTCCCTAGCTTAAAAAGGTGAATACAAACACAGCCACCACATATAAAGACTGGTAAGCTGCAATATACTATATTTTTGTTGTTAGGTTTAGACATGCTTTAAATAGACACTGTCAACCAAAAAAAGTGAGTAAACACTACTTTGTATAATACTTACCTTTATCTACTCCACTACAGCCAATCATTGTCTTCTTGCTTAGCTAAAGCTGCTGTTAACAATCTACAGATTTGACACTTTTGGGTGTGTCGGATGCCTGCACCCCCCTGTTGTGCACTATGGCTACCCCCATGACTACTATGTCACGAGTGTGTCCCTTCACAACTGCAGGGGTGGGGTGCCATAGCATGCAACGAGGGGGGTGCTGGCATCTGACACACCCAAAAATGTCAGGTTCTGAAGATTCTTAGTGGCAACTCTAGCTCTGCAAGTCAGTGAAGTTGGGCTGCAATAGAGTTGGTATTCAACATGTATTATACAACGCAGTGGTTTGCTTTTCATTAAGCCACAGTGTCTCTTTAAGTAAACTGAAATTTGATTGGCTTTTAAAATAACTGGACTTTGCACCTCATTGCATTACTTTATTGAATAAGCCTTTCTTTCTTGATAATGGATGAAGCAGTGTATGGTAGGTTGGACTGTCATGGCACAAGCAAGCTTCTTATTGGTTCTTATCTAGCATGGCCAAATGCAGGCAGTCAAGGCTACACTGCAGGTCCCACTTACCTGTTTGTGAACCTTTGTAAGTTGCTCCAGGTTGTTTTCAAGAAAGGAAATCTTCTGCTTCTGGGAGTGAATCCCCCCACTATCCTCGGGTTCCATCTCAGCACTCTAAAAAAAACAAAACATTTTAGATTAGCACACATTAGACAGAAAGGGGAGGGGATAGGCACAGCTGGTTCTGGCTCTAGAGAGGCAGAACCAGCTGTCAATCAGGCAGTGGGGTGGATCCTCACAATAATGTCAGGATCTTTCCCGGCTGCAGCGTTGCTCTGCACTGTCAGCAAATAGTGGGCAGTAGCCCATCAGATGCTGACTTTGGGTCACAAGAGTACTTTAGTAAATGTACTCCTGTGACCCATTAAAGGACTAAAGCCAGAAAAAAAAGGTCTGGCTCTAGTTCTATTTTAAGGCAGTCAGCAATGGTAGCCTCCATTTTTCTCCTAGTACATATTTCCTTTAAATATTGATAGAATCGGCAGTAGGATAATGTATTGATGTGCATATAACGCTTAATTTAAGATAAAACAGGTAGGAGTTAGTATTGGAATGGGACTCATGCAAACATATTTTTGCATGAAAAGTTTTCGTACCCTTTAATGGTGAAAATGTGTCTTATGGTGGCCATACATTGTACGATTTACATTCGGAAATCGTACACGAACAGTCTATTGAACAGTTGATGGTACATCACCGATTTTTCGTTTTTGATATTGTGATCTAAATTTTTTGATCGGTCAGGTTGGAGAATTTTTTTCTGACCGAACGAAACTTGATGAATCAGTGGGGTTTTCGCTCGTCAAAAATCAAAGCAAGAATGCAGCACATGCGCAAAAGGAAATTATTTCCGTCGTTCGTCAAAAATTGGTTGGTTAGTTTGGCTAACGAGCGACTTCCAAAATCGGCATTTGACTATGCTTGATGGGGTATTCGGGCTATGATCGAAGGAAGGTTTGTGGCAGAAGTGAACATTTTCAACCGAATACTTTAACTAGTGTATGGCCACCTTTACTTGTTAAAATCTAATCTACTGTGAATTTTACCAGTTGGTGTACTGGTAACAACTCTGTAATGCTACTTTTTAAAAACATGCTGCTCATGGCTATAATGTAACCACACAAGGTCTAATGGGAGTTCTACTTACTTAAAATGCATCTTCATGGGTGAGAATGAGGACTTAATATAAATATATTTTATAAATCACAAGTCCAGGTGGTGTTACAAGATGACTTACTTTCTTGACTCGAGATGTGACGTCTTGAACAAAAAGCTTCCGAAGATTGTGAAGGGTCTGAAGTTCACGAGCCTTAAAACATATTACACCATTAGAGTGAATGCATACAGATAGGAACACCAACATTACAAAAAAAAAGACGTGCTTACAACAGTCTCCTCGAGCCCTTTAAGATCCTGCTTGGACTGCTCGTGCTTCTCGTACAGAAATCTATTAGCGATGATACAAATTAGATAGAGTTAGTAACTCTTCTTGCCATAGCAGAAGAAAATTGACATGCTACAGCTAGTCGTATGGGCTGATTTACTAAAGGCAAATAGGCTTTTCACTTTGCAAGGGAATGTGCACTTTGCAGGGGAAGTTTCCCTTAGCTTAGTGAATGTGGTGAAACTTCATATTTTAAAGAATACCCAATCATGCGCAAGGAAAATAAAAAAAACAGCATTTTTTACTTGAACATGATTGTGTGATGGAAGCTTAAAGGAGAACTATGAGGTGAGTGTTTTTCACTCACCTCATAGTTCTAGCCGACCTGTGACAATGAGACTGTCACAGGTCGGCTCAGTAGATCGGGAGGTGAGCGAACACATACCGGGTTCGCTCGCCTTTCGATCCTGTCACGGCTCTCTGCTGTGACAGGGGGAGGGGCTGGATTACCCTCTCCCCACTCCGATCTGCCAGCGCTGACTGGCGGAACGGACGGGGGAGGGGGCGGGTACAGCTGGCTCTGCCTCTAGATAGGCAGAGCCAGCTGTCACTCACGCAGCTGGGCGGATCCAGACATAATTGTCGGGATCCGTTTCACGGTATACTGAGCTTAGGGTAACGGGAGGACGCTAGTTTGTGTCCTCCCGTTACCCTAAGGAGAACTATGGGGAAAAACACTGACCCCATAGTTCTCCTTTAAGCTGTGCATTAGCACTGAGTAACTCTGTATGCTTACAGGCAGCCTAGAGACATGAGATAACATACCAGTTGGTGTACTGGTACAATCTAGTTGTCAGAGCCTGGATTAAGGACAACCTAACCACAGCCCAATAATGGTACCCCCTAGGGCTTCCATTGCTTAACTGACAAAACATTAAAGGAGAACTATGAGGTGAGTGATTTTCACTCATCCTCATAGTTCCAGCCGACCTGTGAGAATGAAACTGTCACAGGTCGGCTCAGTAGATCGGGAAGTGAGCGAACACATACCGGCGCTCGCTCACTTCTCGATCCTGTCACTGCAGAGAGCCGTGACAGGGAAGGGACTAGATTCCCCCCTCCCCGCTCCGATCCTCCAGCGTTGACTAGCGAAACAGACGGGTAGGGGGCGGGTACAGCTGGCTCTGCCTCTAAATAGGCAGAGCCAGCTGTCACTCACGCAGCTAGGCGGATCCAGACATAATTGTCGGGATCCGTTTCACCTGCGGCGTCTCAGTAAACTGAGCTTTGGGTAACGGGAGGACGCTAGTTTGTGTCCTCCCGTTACCCTTAGGAGAACTATGGGGGAAAGCCTTAACCCCATAGTTCTCCTTTAAGCCTCAAGTGCTGAAAGTGAAATTAAAGTTTAAAAATGTTTAAACCTTCAGTTTTCTTCCAGGTCAACTCCAGGCCAGACCCCACAACTATATTAAATAAAATCTTTTTCAATTCACTATTGAACAGATTGGGCGTGGATCAAAATCAAGCAACTGACTGAAGCCTTTATTTACAAATCACTTATTTGATAAATGATCACTTAGAAGTCTATGGGACTCATCTACCCATGGAGGTCTATGGGGCTTTAATGCGTCTGTGCTTTTCAGAGATAAAAATTTCAAACTCACAGTATGGAGCCCAAACTAAAATATTAGTTTCGGATAAAAAATACCATTTGATTCAAAATGATTTGATGATGATTTAACTCTAACTGGTAAAATAAAGAAAGAAGGAAAAACTGGAACTTGAAGGCAATGGGTCTCTGAGCCGAAATTGTGAGATAAAGAAGGTTGATTAGCTATGAGTGCTTCAGAGACTTTAAATCCGCTTTCTTGCTATTATTATTACCTTTTCATACTTTTTTTGGATTCTGCAAATAAAAATTAACTGTGGGCTCATTGGCCCCCACAGGTCCACATTAGGGTTCACTTTGGAATTCACTTTGAAATTGGAAAACCAATTTTAAACATTTTTTATTTGCCCTCATTTGTGCCCCATATTGTAAGAACAAACTGAAGGTCTGCAAGGCTTGGTTATGCTAGAAGAGTCACATGGGGTTCCTGGACTGTTGGTTTGCCATCTTAAATCTCCAGATCCATAGATCTTCAGTAGAACAAGATGATAATACTAGTAAGGACTGAAATGATAGTTACGTCAGCTCCTGCAGCTTGTGGGTCTTCTTGTGTTCCTCGCTTTTCAGCTTCTCATAGTCAGCTCTCAGCTTCTCCAACTCCAGCTGCAGCTTCTGGTTCAAGCTGAGAGGAAAAGAGGCACATAAATTAAATTTACTGGATTTTCTAGCTATTTTTCATTAAATGAAAAATGTTTTTGTTCAGTGCAGCTGCGACCAAAAAAGCAAAGACGACCAAGTGGTCATGAAACTGAAGGCATATAAATAAATGTAAATAAATAACTGCGGAAGACCTGAATGAATGAACACATAAGGTTCAATTTACAAAGCTAAAACATCAGGATAAGAATAATTATTTGCAAAAAAGTGAGAGTTATAGGCAGCTGGGTCCAATGAGATTTGAAAATGACGGACACATGGCTGAAAATACAGATGATTTTCCTTGTGTAAAGCTTTGTGAATTGAGTCTATAACCAGTGAATGGTGTGAGCTTTGAAAGCTATCTTTAGTAATGCAGTAAAGGAAACTGCTATGAGAGAAACATGGAGGCTGACATACAGTACCTGATGTTCCCTTCTACAAATGTTTGTTGCTTGACTGCCATATTGACCCTTCTTCCATACACTGAGTCACTGACCGAAAGCAAATTTGCTGACGAGGACTTCTGCAAACTTGTTCTAGATCAGGGACTAGGAAAGCACTGAAGGAAAGGAATCAGCATAACAGCCAGGAAACAAACATTTCCAGAAGGAGGTCAGGAACTGCAGACCCTGTGACAAGTTTATTTTAAAGTGGAAATAAAATTATTATTTTTTTAAATGCTGACAGGTAGGGTTTTTATGGCAGACGAAACTTTGTATGTCTCATCTATCATAATTGCCCTTTCATGCCTGTCAGTGTTCGTGTGCACTGAACTGCACATGCGTAGTTCAGTGCGCAATCTCTGCAAGGTTGAAGTAACTCCCATGCACATGCAAAGGAGTTATAATATCACCAAAGCACTGCCAATCAAGAGGTCAAAGACACCAAACCCAGAAGAAGACAAAGAACACTAACACTGCAGTGCTGGAAGGGATCGCCTGCAAGGTAAGTCTGCCATAATGTCCTAATATGACAAACACCTCCAAAATGTCAGTTTTGTTTTGGAGGTTTACTACAACTTTGATTTATTTTGTTGTGTAATTATAAACAATTGGTGTGCACTGTGGCCTCTACTTGTATAAAATGTATCAGAATAAAACAATATGATTGTACAGAGTTACATGTTGGTGCCATATAGTATACAGAAAATTCCAACACTTTATGCTAGGTCTTACTCTTTGAGTTCATCAATAATTTTCTGTTTCTCGTTTATCTCATCACGGAGACGTGCCAGTTGTTTATGATGGGCCTCACGATGGCTTTCCATCTGCATCTCCAAAACCTTCTGAAGCAAATAAATATAGGTAATTGTGAACTTTACATGACACAATGCACATACACCTGACACAGGTACTACGTGTTGCCTATATGTACTGGAATACAGCAAGAAGAAACATTGTCTTGAAAGTATGTCTCCAATTTAATGCATTCTTCATGTCAACAGTACTATTTAAAGGTATCTGAAGCCAAACAGAACAATGTTATATATTTCAGCTTACCAATCTTTAGATAATGTGGCTGCATTTGTTTTCTTTTTTCAGACTAAGAACATTTTGAGCAGAAATGCAGTTTTCTTCTCACTTCCTGTTCACTGAACTGATATATCAGACAATGTTATCTTCCTTCCAATCTATCCTCATTAAACTACAAATTTTCTCTCATTTTCACCTGGTGATTTTGCCAGTAATACACATTCTGTCCTAGGGTGACAATGTTCACTTACCATACTGTATCTATAGAGAAGCAGTGGTGTGACTATGATAGGAAGTGTGTTAAGACTGGAAAACACCTGCCTCTAAGCATCTGAATTACCCATTATGCCCTGAGGAGAAATTTCCTATGTATAGTTGTCTACAATAGGCTTTTAAAGCATTCCAGCAGTCAACAGTTCCCTGAAGCAACAAACATAATATCCATTTGACCTATTGGGCAAAATGGATACCTCAAAGCAAATCAGGGAACAAGATAAATAATACATATAATTGATTAGAGAGCAGATTTTACTGTTACATGAATCCCCCCAGCCCCACTCTATAGAGTTAGGAGACAGGGCAGGCTTTTGGTCTTGCAACCGCACTTTTATGGTACAAGATAACACATGTGCCAAAATACCTTAAAGCCAAGCCAAAGCCAGTAATTTAGGTGCGGAGGGCTGCTACAAAGTATAAAATGGAAAAAATTTGTTCCGAACAAACGAAATTTCAAAATCAAATGTTAAAATCAAACAAAACCAAATGTCATTCGTTGAGTCTCTGATGACGGCCTTATCAAATGTCCTGACGATATATTTTGTGTATTTGTTCGGACAAGTGTCTACCAGTGTATGGAGAGTTTTACTCGTCAATAATATACCTGGATACTTGTTACCAATGCAGAAGATGTCTGAAAGAAGAACTGATGTAAATGAAAAGTATGTAAGACAATAGAGAAGGCTTGTTGCACTCCTTATCGGAAATCCCCCATAGTCAGGGAAGGGTGCTTGGAATGACTGCGGATGGCGCCGCTAGTTGCAAATCCTGTGAGAAACCTCACCAGCACACCACAATCCTTTAAAAATCACCAATCATAGATTTATTAAGGACTCCTGTTAAATACACTATGATCGGTGTGTATTTGACATGAGTTCTCAATAAATCTACGATTGGTGATCCTTAAAGGATTGTGGTGTGCTGATGACGGTTCTCACATGAAAAGTATGTAAAGCGCTGTACAAATCGACAGCACATACTATATAAATACCTATAATAATAAAAATAATATCTATATAACCATCTGTATTGCCCATAGCAAGCAATTATGTTCTTTAATTTGTCTTTTAATGCATGAAAGGGAGAATCCTACTGGTTATGGTATGGTATGGGCAGCACAGACAGGTTCTTCTTTCATACACTTTCTTATTTACTTGGCGTCTATTTACAAACAACTCAGTCTCTATAAACGTTGGTTCTGAGGCAAACATGAACGTTGTTAGTATATGGGGTCTATTCACGAAGCTGCCGAAGGATCTAGCCGTAGCTTCGGCCGATCCTTCGGCTAGCTTCGGCCCCAGGACCCCTTCGGTTCAGTAGAACTGAAGGGGTGCTGTACGGGCTATTCACTATAGCCCGTACAGCTCCCGAACGTGGCCGAGCAATTTTTTTTTTCTATTCGGACAGCAGTGTTTCTCTCCTGGGCGGCCGGGAGAGGGAGGCTCCCAGAGCGCCCGGGAGAGTTTTTTTTGACGGCAGCAGAGTTCGGCCGACCCGAAGCCATATTAAGCAAGCCAATGTACGGCTGATTCAGCCGATGCACGGCTGAAATCAGCCGTACCAGCCTGAAGTGAATAGCCGAACAGTGTTCGGCTCACTTCACTTGGGGTCGGTTGTTCACTCGGCTGCCCTCGGCAGCTTAGAGAATAGACCCCTATGTTTATTTTGGGTGCGATGTAATGTCATGTGATATCACATTATTGCCACTAGATGGTGCTGAGGAGCAAAGGAAATAATTCCTACACTCCTCAGCTCCATCTAGTGCCAATAATGCAGTATTACATTATATTACATTCAACCTGAAAAAAGAAAATATACTAAGAACATTTGTTTTTGCCCCTATTCGCACAGAACAAACATTAACAGAGATCTACAAGGTGGCTCTGCAATTTTTTTTATAAATAGACCCTTACGTGTGGTGTTTTTCAATGCTTTACCTTACATAAATTCAGTATGTTCAGCATTTGTTTATTTATGTGATCTTTAGAGTAATAGAAGCTTAGAAAGTGTGTGTTATATCAATGATTAGAGCTCAGTTCCAGAATATATGTGTGATATATCATCAATATACTTTATTATATATGACACATTGCTTTGACTGTTGACACAAGAATACTGACCTTAACCTCGTGTGCTTCCACCATGTCCTGCTCCTTATCCTTTGCTGCTACTTCAGTCACATTTTCTGCCAAGTGAAAGTAACAGTGACAATTACACATCATTTTCATCATTACACATCATTGATCGATTAAAATTCTTTTGATCGTTTAATTTTTTTTTGAAACTTTCTGCACGAGCGCCAGCCAAGGCATTGGCCTATACACATACAGCACAGCAATGAAGTTATAAAATGAACTAGGATCACACTAATCTAGCACGTTATTATTCTGAGTTGCCCCACTCAAGCGGCGGCCATATTGAGTGGGGCACGTGAGATTAATAACGTGCTGGATTAGTGTGATCCTAGTTCATTTTATAACTTCATTGCTGTGCTGTATGTGTATAGGCCAATGTAGTTGGATCTGTATGTGCATTATAATGAATCAAAATTAATCGATTAAAATTTTTTTCGAATAATCGAACACGAAAATTTTAATCATTACCAGCCCTACTATTATACATATTGTATTGCACTTGTCAGTTGCACACACCCCCAGTTTCAGTTTTATTGTGCAAAGTATCATTGCAGTCTTTCCTCATTGCTAATACTATGGGAATGTGCTAACTAATTGAAAGATGGGGTTTTCGGTCATTTGAGGCAACTGTGCAAAGGAGTAAACTTTGCTATAAAACACAGACTAATGTGTTTGCATTTGGCATATGTAGCATCTTATCCAATACAGGGCAAAGCAACAGGTTCACTTTAGGCTGGCTTCACATGTATGCATTGAGGTAATGCACATTTTACCACACATTACTGCAATGCATGGCAACCTGTGGCACTTTGTCTGGTGCCGCCCTTTGCATTACCATTCATTTACAATGGTACCCCAACACACAACTACTGTACATGCAACCACAACTGCACTGTGGTGCACTATGTTCTGTGTGCAGTGCATTAAGGTGCCCTGCATTAAAAAATGCTGCAGAGATTTTTGTGTGCATTGGCAGGTTATTCTAAATGAATGGAATACCTTACTGCAACTTTCGTCAATGCAGGTAATTCCATTCAATAACATGAATGCGCTAATTTAAGGCAATAGATAATTACGCATAGTGTAAAGGCGTACTTGACTATCATCTAAATCATCATACTCTTATATTCTTCACTCTCCCATTGCTTCTGTCAGTGCCAGGTATAAAGCACATTCCTCACTCCATGTGAAAGAGGTAAAGCTTAGTGATTGGCAGCCATTTTTAAATTAATGAGTGAATTGAATATATGTTTAAAGCGTTTATAAACCGAAAAGCAAAAATATAATATAATGCACTATGATGAATGGAAAAACATGAACTTTTTTTTGTCAAAGCATATCAACAAACTGCATAAATGTGAATTAGCACCATTAAAACTGATGGCAAATGCACATGCATTAATGTGCATTAAAACGCATAGGTGTCAATGGGCCTGAAATGTGAATCTAAAATGTAAAAACTTCACCTCTTTTCAGTACATGAGGTAGCATTGGTCACATAGCCTTTCTGGCATTCACATAGCGTTCCGGCATTCCTGCAGCAAGAACCTACAGATTCTTGTGGCAGGAATGCCACGTGTCCCCATTCAGATTCGCAGCAGATTCAAGTAAATTACAGAGTGACAGTGGCCACATCTGTCAGCATCTGATTATCGCTGGATGCATCTATCCTGCTCCCAGTGACAATCATGTACCCCAAACACATGTAATGGTACCATGTATGATTACATGCAGACTGTCGCTGACAGATGCAGCCACTGTCACCCGGTCATTTACTGGAATGGGTTCGGCGGCTGTATCTGCACAAGGATTCCTGGGATTCCTGCTGCAAGAATCTGTAGGCTCTTGCTGCAGGAATGCCAGAATGTGCAACGCGTCCCTATGTGAATGGGATCTTAGGCTCTATTCACATTTGCATGTTTTAGCTGTATTGTGGGCACAGTGTGTCATAGGGATGTTGTGCAATTTTACATGTTTTACTATTAACCTCTATGTAACATGTTTTGCTGGAACAAAATCAAAGATGTACCAAGCAGGACATTTTCCAATGCACCACACCCGCAACGCACTGTTTTCCAAAATGCAACAACACTCAACAAGAAGAATCCCATTTTTTTCAGTGGCGCCCATTTACCCCGGATTATTGTGTCATTTGTATTTTTTTAAAAGTACATGAGCTTTTTTCAGGCAGAATCGAGCATTTTTGTCCCCACAGACTTCTATGGGAGCACCTGAACTACATGCGTAACATGCATTTTACGTGCAATTTCACGCCTAACAACCATCTCCTCCTCCTAGTAACTGACTTTCCATTGGCTAAAACAAAAATGTCAACCCTGAAAAGTGAGCACACACAAAAAAGCTTTAAAACTGCATAAAACTGCTCACACTTTATTAACCATTGCAGTGAAAACTAAAATAGCAAAGTTATACTCACCTGAACCTCGGTCCTGGCTTGCACTTAGGCTGGTCCCTTCAGCCTCACTTCCCCTCTGCTCCAGTAGTCTAAGGTCCTGTGAGTCATCGCATCCAATGCCATGTATAGAACGTGAGGACGCCATGGGAGATTCCATCACTGGAGGAGGAGTCAGGCTGGAGGGAGCCCTGTAAGAGTGAGCCGTGATTTGGGTTCTGGTGAGTATAACTCTGGTGAGCTCCCTAGACAAATCAAGCATTTAAAGGAGAACTATGGGGTTAAGGCTTTTCCCCATAGTTCTCCTTAGGGTAACGGGAGGACACAAACTAGCGTCCTGCCGTCACCCTAGGCTCAGTATACCGCGAGCTGTAGCTCGCGGTATACTGAGACGCCGCAGTATACCGCGAGCTGCTGCTCGCGGTATACTGAGACGCCGCAGCTGAAGCGGATCCCGACAATTATGCTGGGATCCGTCCAGCTGTGTGACTGACAGCTTGCTCTGCCTATCTAGAGGCAGAGCCAGCTGTACCCGCCCCCTCCCCCGTCCGATCCACCAGTCAGCGCTGGGGGGAATCCAGCGCGGGCAGGGGGGAATCCAGCCCCTCCCCTGTCACGGCAGAGAGCCGTGACAGGATCGAGAGGTGAGCGAACGCCGGTATGTGTTCGCTCACCTCCCGATCTACTGAGCCGACCTGTGACAATCTCATTGTCACAGGTCGGCTATAACTATGAGGTGAGTGAAAAGCACTCACCTCATAGTTCTCCTTTAATATGTTATTTGCACGGAGTTCTGCTTTAATGAATGACGCCTCCCATTGTACATAACCCATGATAATTTAAGGCTCTGTTAACAGCTGCACATTTTAGGTGTGGTGTGTGCTTTGGAAAAAGGTCTCCTTATTACATTTTTTATGTGGCTTTAGACAAAACTACATTTACATTAATTGAGTGGCTGCCAGAACATCAACCCCAATAAGTCTAATGTATAAATATATTATATATTTGAATGTTACTTTATGTATACTGTTCATCTATATGCCTTCTAGATATATTTATCAATGAGTATTTCTAGGGGGCTGGCCTCACCTAAGATTGTTGATTTTTGTGTTATTATAATTCTCTTATATAGTTTTAGACTAAATCAAACAACAATAACAAAAATGTTAATGACATACTTGTGGAATTAGTGACCCGTGGAAGTGACAAACCTCTATTTCCCATATCTCTATTCCATTTATCTAGTTCAGACCGAAAAATAAAAGTAAGCATGGGGCTGGCTCCTCTGGGCACACCTTCTGTATTTCTTTTAAGGAAATACATCAATCCATTTTACAATTCTCAAGTCTCCTATTTCATCTGTCACAGTCTACTTAGCAATGTGACTGATATCTACAAAGTACCTTGAGCCTGCATCTTGGCAATTTCTTCACTCAGAGTATCGTAGGATTCCTCCAGCTGGCGTTTCTTCAGCTCTACACTGTGCATATACTCTGTAAGAGACCTGATCTTAGCCTCGTGCTGTGAAACAAAAGGAAAGGCCAAGTTAAATACCTACTCTGTGTTATGATGAGTTCAGTGGAAGTCTCAGATCTGATTTTACTGACAGCACTATAATACAATGGGACTAAAGTAGTGTAAAAATATGTGCAGTATAGAGTGCAGAGACAAAGACTGCAATTTGCAACATGTAGTGGAAATTAAGGTTTTACTATTTCCCAAGAAAAGGAATGTTATTAAGGTCTAACGCCAGGCAAAATCATTTTTTTTAGTTTTGGATAGAGTGAGGAAGAGTTTAAACTTCAGATGATAATTTTAGTTGTGGAGATTTCCTCTCAGTTCTAGTTAGGACAGGAAATGATGGGGAAACACTCTAAGGAGTTGTTACAGTGAGGCACAGACGGCAATAAAATAATTCTCTGTAGTTCTAACCTTTCCACCCTCTACTATAATGTGTCTTCCTGTCCTAACTGGAACTGAGAGAAAATCTCCCCAACAGGGACACAGACAGGGTCTAAACCTTCCCTGCTCTATCTATAACAAATTAAAACATTTTGCCTGGATTTGGGCTTCAAAGAGGTTCATAGGCAAGTGATCAGAGATGTAAAGCCTCTATTCTTAAATTTTAGGCAGGCCCTGATTTCCATCAATGGAGTCTGTAGGAGCACGGCCTTTGACACCCAACACAGTACTCCTGGGCTAGCTTTTTCCCTTTCTACATGGAACATTTTTTGTTTTACTGGGCCTATAATGGCTTAGAAAATAATGACATAAATAAGCTTAAAGGAGAACTATGGGGTTAAGTCTTTTCCCCATAGTTCTCCTTAGGGTAACGGGAGGACACAAACTAGCGTCCTCCCGTCACCCTAGGCTCAGTATACCGCAAGCTATAGCTCGCGGTATACTGAGACGCCGCAGTATACCGCGTGCTGCTGCTCGTGGTATACTGACACGCTGAAGCGGATCCCGACAATTGTGCCGGGATGCGCCCAGCTGCGTGACTGACAGCTGGCTCTGCCTATCTAGAGGCAGAGCCAGCTGTACCCGCCCCGTCCGTTCCGCCAGTCAGCACTGGCAGATCGGAGCGGGGAGGGGGGAATCCAACCCCTCCCCTGTCACGGCAGAGAGCCGGGACAGGGTCGAGAAGTGAGCGAACGCCGGTTTGTGTTCGCTCACCTCCCGATCTACTGAGCCAACCTGTGACAGTCTCATTGTCACAGGTCGGCTAGAACTATGAGGTGAGTGAAAAGCACTCACCTCATAGTTCTCCTTTAAGCGAGTTAAACATATCTCTGCGTATCATGGCACAAAGTGTGCGAACATGAATTCACAGAAATGTATGGAGAACTGCTGCTACTGCTGAATTATTTTTTGAGATTGCATATTCCAGGGCTGTCATCCTTATTTCTGCCTCACCATTTGGTGTCTTGGAACATGTACATATAAAGAACTTGGACATCTAATATGCACATTTGGCACACTTGTGACTCACAAAGTTGAAAGAGAAGGGTGAGGACGACAGCCCCGGACATGCACCTTCAAAAATAAGTCAGCAATGGCAGTTCCCATAGCACTTTTATCGCTGGTTCACTTTTATGTGTTACATTATTAAAATAACTATAACAACGATATTACTAATCACACTACTACTAGGTTATTTTTTTAATTCTGCATAATTTTTTTAAGGAACAGATAATATTTTTTCAGGGTTTCATCAATTAACACAGCACTTCTTGCAGAGGGAAATGCTGACAATATAACTTTTTGGCGATAGTTAAGCACTGTTCTACAGCACCAGATTGTACTGGAAATAACTTTGCTTACTAGCCACCAGCATTAGATAATCCATGTATATGATTACTAGGGATGCAACAATACCGGTTTTTCGGTATTGAGTACGAGTACTGATATTTTAACACCGGTACTGGCATCCATGGGCTCAGATTATCAGGAAGCTGGCCGGTGGGTCATGACCTGCTGCCGGGCTTCCTGATTGCCTGGGATGCCAGTGTTCTATCGAAAGAACACCAGCTTCACTTCCCTTGCGATAGTGCGAGGCAGCCGGCTTCACTTACTGCTAGGCAGCCTGGCTTCCTGACCAATCAGGAAACCGGGTGGCACGTTATGACCCACCTCCCGGCTTCCTGATTGACTAGGAAGCTGGCTTCCTGATGCAAGGCAGCCTGGCTTCCTGACCAATCAGGAAACCAGGTGGCGGGTCATGATGTGCCACCCGGCTTCCTGATTGGTCAGGAAGCCAGGCTGCCTAGCAACAAGTGAAGCCGGCTTCCTAGCCAATCTGGAAGCCAGGTGGTGGGTCATGACTTGCCGCCTGGCTTCCTGACCAATCAGAATACTAGGCAGCTTGGCAATAAGTGAAGCCGGCTTCCCAGGAAGTCGGGAGGCGGGTAATATCCCACTGCCCGGCTTCCTGATTGGCAGGGCTCCATGCTCCCTCATGGCACTGCATCAAGGGTAAGTATCAGAGCATTTGGGTGCCCAAATACTTGGTATTGGCACCGATACTGATACTAGTATCGCAACTGGTGTATCCCTAATTATTATAACAGATAATGGCGAGTTTTTAGGGCACAGGATAAAAATACAATCCTTTATTTTTTTTACCATTATAAAGGTGTGCTCAGTGCTCACCCAGTAATTCCCATAATTCATAAACCCCAATGTGTACAGTCCATTTGTTTATAAGAGAGGCAGAATTACCTGTGATATAAGCAGTTGGCATGAAGACAGTTCCCGTCCAGTTACTTCCATCTTGCGGTGACATTCAACCTGAAGATTCTCTAGCTGGCGGCAGCGTTTCACCACAGATTTCACCTCAGATTTGATCTTACTGATGTATAGACGAGCCACAGTAAACTCTTCCTCTATGGCCCCACTGATTTCCACAGGCTACAAGGAGAATTAGTGTCAAAGAGTCATTCTACAACCAAGGATACATTTTTCAGGATAATACTGAACCTACAATAAGCCTAGCATTGTCTAAAAAGTGCCCACAGGAAACTTTATAACTTTTATTTGCCATTCAGACTTTTTGCATGCTCCTGCATAACCATGGATAATGTTCCTTGGTAAAATCTACTCACGTAAAAATTGATCACCTGGTAAGGGTTTTTCCCAACCAATGCTTCCTCCTTAATAGATACAAACATTCAATTTCCCTTGCTGCAAACGTGAATGTTTGTAGAAAGAACTTTTGTTAGAAATATTATTCTGGGACAGCTTCTGTCTAATATCTGTAGGCAGAGTAAAGAAAACCTTTGCTTCGACCATTCACAGCAAAGCAACATGTTCATTTTAAAGGCGGCCCTATTAGTAGCACATACCTTCACGCCACCTGCACTCCATTCAGCCATCACTACTTCAGGGAATGGGGAAGCAAGCTCTTTCCTCCACATGGGGGCAGGGAGAGAGTCTTCCGCCCTGAGTAAGCTCCAGGTTGCACAACTGCAGGAGCTACCCTTAAAGGAAACCCGTTTCCCTACAAAGCATTGGTAAGGCCTGCAAAGAACTGGTGTGTCCTGCAAAGAACTGGTGTGCCCTGTAAAGTTCTGCTATGTCCTGCAAAACACTGGGATGTCCTGAAAAGCACTGGTATGTCCTGCAAAGCACTGGTATGTCCTGCAAAACACTGGTATGTCCTTTAAAGCACAGGTTTGCCTTAAGTATTAGTGTCTGTCTACGAGCTTTAGGAGGATGATTTACATTTTGGACTGTCCAGTCTCTGGCAGTCTTGCAGTCATTGCGCACAATGCTGTTATACTTTGTACAGCTCACCCCACTTTTAACCACCTTCATCTTAATATAGTCTCATAATTATGTTGAAAAGAATGTGGAAATTAACATAGACAGCTTACTAGGCACTTTAGGTCTATTCTCACTTGACTCTTTTTTTTATATTATATACATGCTGTATATATGGTATACTAAATATAAATAGGTATTTTGCTTGTGTATTTTACCACAGTAGTTCAAAATTAGTGTTTATTATTTACTGGTGTTTTTGGTTTTTACTTTAGGTTTATTAGGACAGTAAGTACAACATAGTTGTCAACATATTTTACAAAAAAAAAATATATATAAAAAAAAAAATGTTCCTCCTCACTCTGCTGCAGCGGTCTAAGGTCCCTAAGTTTTATACACAATGTATGGAACTTGAGGACGCCGAAGAACATATCATTGCTGCAGCGGTGGAGGAGACAGGCAGGAGGAAGCGCTGTCACAGCCTTCTGGCTCGGAGGATCGGGTGAGTATAACTCTAGCCAAGATGAGTATTTAACCCTTGCAGTGCGAGTTAGCCACACTGCAAGGGTTAATAAAATTTGGGCCCGGAGTTCTGTTTTAATATACCTAAGTAATTAAATTAAATGGGCATATACCTTACAGATTTTAATTCTTGTTATCAATAAATACAAATTATTAATTAAATATATTAATCAATAGAATATTAATGCAAGAGGATCATTCAATATAACATGCATAAAAAATTTAATTTTATGGTAACGTAATTTAGCTCGGCAAGCCAGGGACACGTCATCAGAACCAGGATCTGTTCCTAGAAATCAGTGACACCTTATGCTACAGAAACTTACCAGTTTAAATTCTCCATTGCCCACAATGACACTGAACTCACTAAGGTCTTTCATGAGGCCATTGAGAACTTCAGCAATTCGCTTGCGTTGATGAGTGCTAAATTCCTGCAGGCGATGCAGATCATTTTCCAGAGACAAAAGAGTGGCCTTAAATGGAGAAAAAAAAGACCTTGTTTAATTTAGTACAAATCACTTTTAAACATCTACGTAAAATAATATTACACCTTGTGATGTAATGGCAGCATGCCGAGTTCCACCAAATGCTTAAAGCGAGCCTAATAAATTGTACAAATATTAGTCCCGGTCTCCTGTCTTGAGACAAACTGTGAAAACATTGGTTAAATCTATGAGTTTGATAAAAACAATTAATTGTAGTTGCTTTTTCTCTAAATATATGACTTATGCCATGGCACAGCCCAAGCAGGTGCGCGGCATTGTGGGAGGCAGTACAGCAGCTCTTCCTCTGAATCTACATGGCCACAGTAGAGAACAAATGTAAAAACCTTGATATCATCCTCTACATGGTCAGTGTGGATTTGCATTAGATGTATTGTAAAATATCCCCTGAGGTCAGCAGTCAGGGAAGTATTTTCTATGAATTGTATTGTACAATTAAATTTCTCAGATTTCTTGTGGGTCCACACTACCATCTTGTGGTCAGAATGGGAATAACAAAATGGTACTTACAACTTTCTGTGACAGGTCATCAGCCAAGATTTTATTCTGTGTAGTTTTGTCTTCAACTTCCTGAGACTTCTGATCATAGTTCACTGCGAGTTCTTCCAGAGCCTGCAGAACCTCCTTCACTTCTTCCTTGGCGCAGTCATTTTCTGACTGTAGGCGAGACAGCTCCATCTGGACCTTGTCATTGTCCCCACGAGTGGATACTAATAGCTGTGAGCGCAGAAGATAGTGTCAGGTTTATTGTCCAGACATCTTCACTATCCTAGCAGCTGAGTACTGTAGTATGGAAGTTGATCAGTAAATATTAACTGATAGAAAAACTATTTATTGTAGACGATCGTTGTGCAGTCTCTGGACATAGCAGCCATGGCTATGCACAGCTTGCCATTTATTCTATTCTGAGCATCTCTCATTTATTTTAATTTTATTATAGGTATTTATATAGCGCCAACCATTCATGTAGCACTTTACATTGTGTACATTCACACCAGTCCCTGTCCTCAAGGAGCTTATAATCTAAGGTCCCTATCTCACATACATACATACATACAGGGCCAATTTAGAAGGAGCCAATGAACCTACCAGCATGTCTTTGGAGTGAGGGAGGAAACCAGAGTGCCCCACGCAAGCACAGGGAGAACATTACAACTCCTTGCAGATAGTGATTTAAACCGGGGATCCCCAGTGCTGCCCCTGCCATCATAACAATTTAGTGGAGCTGGCAGGGATTGGGCTATAAATAAGAATTAGTAGAAACAACCCCATGTTCTTTAAAAAACATTAAAGCAGCTTGCTTACCATACTGGAGCAGAGTTAAAACCATGCTGCTATGGCACTGTACTGTCTTGTGGGGAAAAAAAGGAATAAAACTATAATGCTTTTAAAGTGAACTTGTAATGTTCACCAAAGTTTATAAACATGCATATAAACATAAACATACATAAATGTATTGGTAAGGTGTAGGCACACTGTGATGCCCACAAGTACTTACACTGGTCTTCAATTCAGTTCCTGTGTGCCTGGGAAAGACCCTGGATCCAAATCCCAGACTGTATACAGGACATTGACTTCTCTCCAAATTAAGATTAAAGCCCAAATCCATCCATTTCTTTAAATAAATAGACCCACAACAGGTATCAATAGGTAAGGAAAGGTTGGAAATAATCACCTTTAATCTGAAGCTGCCCCATGCAATACTTCTTTTTGTCACAAGATGTTCTCTGAATTCTGGACTGAATGACCCTCAGTGTCACTCAACCTGGAATACTGAGGAGATACTGTGAGTTTTGGGTTTCATGGGCCAACCCCCTGAATGGGTGTCACCACAACACCCTTACTTCACAGTGTAATGATGCAAAGATAGGCACTGATGTCCTCACTGCCTGCATCAGCCACAACCCCCCACCGCTGAGAGAAGACTGGAAGAGGACCCTATGCATCACATGACCAGCCTCTAGTGGGAAGGGAGCAGTGGGGAGCAAAGGGCTGAGCCCAGAATTAATTAATCCATTCAAGTACCTTAACTATTAACAAAAATTCATCTGATCTGTGTATCACTCTGCGGTAAATCCTCAAATCATCTCTGAATTGGTGCTGACACTGTTCTTCCTTCTGGAAGGTGGCTACTTTTGTTCCCCATGGTCCCTGTATGGGTTGTAAAGTAGCCACCGCTTCGAGCTTGCTCCCATGATGGACAACAATCTCAGTACAAATTATTAGCTAAACATTGTAGTCCATCACGGGAGTGAGCTTGGAGTGATGTCTACTTTAGAAAACACACAAGGACCATGGGGAACAAAAGTAGTCCCCCTCCAGAAGGAAGGACAGTGTCAGCACCAATTCAGAGATGATTTGAGGATCTGTTGCTGAGTGATACACAAATAGGATACATTTTTGTTAACTTTATTCTTTTTATTAAAGACCAGCAGCAATATAAAAACCAAAACATATTAACAAAAATAAAATCTAAAGTATACAACAATACATATATCTATATTACATATTTACTGCACTAATAAAAAGAGTAACAGAAGTAAAAGGAATGGAAAAAAGAAAAATTGCATTTTGGTAAATAGTTAAGGCACAAGAGCCCTGGGGCCATGCTAAAAAAAACATGAAACAAAATTCTGAGTTTTAAAGTCAGAATTCTGTATCTGAAAGTCGGAATTCTGAGTTTGAAACTCAGAATGTGAAACACAGAATTCTGATTTTTAAACACAGAATTCTTACTTTCAAACACAGAATTCTGACTTTAAAAGTCAGAATTTTGTTTCTTTTTTTTTTTAGCATGGCCCCAGGGCTCTTCCTTATTTTTAAGATTTAACTCCAGCTTTTAGTGTCACTTTAAGTTTTACACCTCCTAAAACTATGCTCTGCCCCTTTTTATTTAACTTTATTGATCACATGCTATTACAGGCCCCCCAGGCTCTACCATTTGGCAGCTGAATGGACAGGGACAAGGGCATAGCAACAGCAAGTCATGTCATTCTCTTGACTTGGAAAGAAGTCAACGTCTTGTATACAACCTGGGTGTAAGACCTTTGGCACTTCCCATGCCCAATGGAACTGATTTGAAGACCAGTGCAGGTACTTTCAGGTAATTCAATGTACCTATACTGTACCTTAACAGTAATGTTAGTTTATAGACTTCGGTAGGC
This sequence comes from Nanorana parkeri, assembly GCF_000935625.1. Lineage (NCBI taxonomy): Eukaryota > Metazoa > Chordata > Amphibia > Anura > Dicroglossidae > Nanorana > Nanorana parkeri. The sequence continues at coordinate 723,556 of NW_017306303.1, forward strand.
TTTTCAGATTAATGTTAGATGGCCCAATGGCTCTATAGACATCCAACAATTACGAGCTGAAATAATAACCTGCTTGTTGCAGGCCTGAAAACCTGTTATCTGTTTCTTGGAATATTAAAATATTAAAACACCTGGACTTCACGAATGAATAACTGTCCGATAAGCATGTTGTTTTTCAGCATAAATCTCACTCCTCTATAACATACACAATAAGACATCAAATCTTTTCCCTGATGTATTTGTATCAGCTGAAGAAACAAAGTGATATCACTGATCTGGTTGGATTAAAACATATATAATGCAAGGTCTGAACTCCTTTAGAATTTTTCATCCTTTTACCTTGCTTTTTCTACTGACTACCATAGCATAAAACTTTGCTGTAAACTTTATCCTTGAAGAAAGGGTAAGTCCCATGCAGATTTACACAACAGAACAGACATGTAGAGCTGCAGCTTTTTGCTAGCAAGGTCCAAACCTTCAGCTATAACTTTGACTTGTAATAGTAAACTCAACCTGTAAGCAAAAGCTGCTCCGATTCCTTTGGAGGAAGCTATCCTGAATGAGATCACAGTACAGGCAACCCTGGACTAAGTTGGTTCCTGTTGATGCTTTGAGAACTATGTTGTAAAGCAAAGTTTAATTGTTTCTTTAAATACAGTAATATAAAACAATACCTCTTCTTGATCCAACATCTGCTGCTTCAACTTTTCTGCTAGTTGACTGTGCTGGTTAATCTCATCATCCTACAAAATAATAAGTGGAAATGACTTTACAGGTATTGTTTTCTTTACTGGTTCAAAGAGGATGATTTTTTCAACCTTATAACAACATACCTTGTCATCCAGCTGTTTGTACATCTTACGGATCTCCTCCTCATACTTCTTCCTCTCCTCCTCTGAGATTCGGATCACAATGGAAGAGTTATTATCATTAACTGGGGTCTCATCACAAGTTTCCTGGATGATCGGTTCATTGTCACTCAGCTGCTCTGTCTCAGGCACATTCTCGCCTAAAGAAAGAAAAACTCATGTAAAAAGTTTGTTTTTTAGATAGTGTGTATAATAGCCAGTAGTCACTAATCTGCTATAAAGACTATACTTTACCATTTCTCCAGCGGCTGAGTTCAGCCTCCAGCCGTTGAATGGTCTCCTTCATGGTCTTGTTCTTTTCCTTCTCCTTCTCATACTTCTTCTTCCATTGCTCTGCTGTCAGCTCCAGGTTAACTGATGCAGTGTTCTTGATGGTCTTGGCTCTATGGAGAGTGTTATAATGAACATTCTGAATTATAGTTTAATTACAATAAAAAGAACCAGATTATATCAAAATGATTGGATTGAAGAGATAAGATAGCACAACAATAAATGATGTGTAATTAAAACAGCTTTAGGAATCTATAAACAGTAAACCATCACCCTACACCTCTATAGGTACACACAGAAATCCAGAGGTTTTTACAGTAAGCATGACCACAACAAATGAGCTCAGGACATCACTGTCAAAGGAATAAATACACTTGACCAGGACTGAAATATCCAGCTCAAAGCACATTTTCTCTTGTGTCACAGAAGAGATAAGTAACATATAAGGAATATGTTTAAAAAGTGGGGAAATCTAGACAAAAGTTTGTGTATACCTTTGCTTGCAGTGATAGGCATTTGCCCTCATTTTTCGGCTTAAATATTTCCTTGCAATGTGTCACATATACAGCTAGTAAAGACATACAGTAGAAGACGGTGCAGGATTGAGCGAAATGGATTCCATAACAATCAGTGATTTTGTCATTTGAAAACTACAGATGTTTGACATTTTTCAGGGGTAGTGGATGAAACATTGGTCATATTGTAAGTGTGGCAAATGACCTAGACCTAGACCTAGACTTCCTAATGAAGAATAAGAAATCCAGGTGTTGGGCAAATGGTGGTGAAAGTGATACAGACAAGATAACACATTTGTTAGTAGAGTGGGGAAAAGGGTGAAACCTTTGTGCATTATTTTTACTGTCTGTTACTTCCTTGCCCAGTAACACCAACTTCCCTGATTTCTTGTCCTTTTAATGGGGAAAGAAGGTAAGGCAAAAATCTCCCCCAGCGGGGTCACAGGCAGCAATAAGAACAGAAAGTTCTTACTCTTCACCCCTGTTCCCAAAAACATATCACTGGCTGCTGTTTGGTTTTAATGGATGTAGTCAGACAGATGAATGGATTCATGAATAAATGGATGTATGCCTTGATAGGGAGGAAGATATTCATCAGTATGTAAGACAAACAGTCCTTCTATCCAATAGTACAGTTCACTGTGGCATTCTGTTACCTTTGACCAAACATGAGTGTTGACTTGGTCTCAGCATCGTTGTAGCTGGATGGAGAACAGCAGATAAACATGGTTGTCCTGCAATTTCCTCCCAAGGAGTCCTGGAGGATTCGGGTCATCTTACTATCTCTGTAGGGTACATATCCTTTCTAAAAACACATTAAACATGTTAATGCTTTACATAGAATATTAATATGACATTGTACAGCTTTCAGTATGTAATAGTTGCTCACAGGAATTTCTACCCCAACAAATATTATTTTCACATTCCAGTCCTTCCTTAGAAATGCGTTTTAATTGTCCTTTGCCCCCCATATTGGCAATTAAATGGAAATTAACTAAAAAATATTTTCTATGTTATAGGGATAATCAGGAAGGGCTGATTATCGTATTCGTATGGCAATTTTTTACAACTGGTTGTATTTTTGGACTTCACCCATATGATTGGCTAATTATTATATGGCTATATTAGCACATTTCCCTAAGGCTAGGTCATGGTCCTGACACATTCATGCTATGGACTGTAGGAAGACCACTAATTGTACCGTGATAACCCCTCTCACTGGTTGCGCTGTTTATGCAGTGTTACCTGAATAAAGATATCACCAGCACGAAGATTCCAAATCAGTGAAATCCATTTTATTGATAGATGTCACTCTAACGGCAAGCGCTTTCGGGGGCCACGCAGGGTCCCCTTCATCAGGCTCAGAGATGACATCTTGCACTTATTTGGAATCTCTGTGCTGGTGTGCAGGTGACAACTTTATTCAAGTTTCCCTGTGAGCGGCGCCATCCGCTGTGATTACGAGCACCCGCTTTTGGGATATCCGGTAAGGAGTGCTGCGAGATATATGGACACTGTTCATGTAGTGTTAACTGACACTTACTGATCCTTCTGCAAGTGATGATATGACATTTCCCAGAGCAGATAAAGACTTGTTAATGTTCTTGGCCTCATCCAAAACAGCACCTTCAGCTCCAGTTTTGCTGACCTAATCAAATCAGAGAGAAAGGCATTTAGCATAATACATGTGGCATATATTATAAAGATTACTTTGAGGGAAAAAGTTATAAATAAGTTACAGATATGCACTATATTGCCAAAAGTATTGGGACACCCCTCCAAATCATTAGATTCAGGTTTTCCGTGAAATTTTCTTGCTACTAAATATTCCACAGTCAACTGTTAGTGGTATTATAACAAAGTGGAAGCAACTGGGAACAGCAGCAACTCAGCCACGAAGTGGTAGGCCACGTAAAATGACACAGCAGGGTCAGAGCATGCTGAAACACACAGTGCGCAGAAGTCGCCAACTGTCTTCAGAGTCAATAGCTATAGACCTCCAAACTTCGTGTGGCCTTCAGATTGGCACAACAACAGTGTGTAGAGAGCTTCATGGAATGGGTTTCCATGGCCGGACATCTGCATCCAAGCCTTACATCACCAAGTGCAATGCAAAGCGTCGAATGCAGTGGTGTAAAGCACGCCGCCACTGGACTCTAGAGAAGTGGAGACGTGTTCTATGGAGTGACGAATCATGCTTCTCTGTCTGGCAATCCGATGGACGTGTATGGGTTCGGCGTTTTCCAGGAGAACGGTACTTGCCTGACTGCATTGTGCCAAGTGTGGTGGAGGGGGGATTATGGTGTGGGGTTGTTTTTCAGGTGTTGGGCTTGGCCCCTTAGTTCCAGTGAAGGGAACTCTTAAGGCATCAGCATACCAAGACATTTTGGACAATTTCATGTTCCCAACTTTGTTGGAACAGTTTGGGGATGGCCCTTTCCTGTTCCAACATGACTGCGCACCAGTGCACAAAGTAAGGTCCATAAAACATGGATGAGCGAGTTTGAGGTAGAGGAACTTGATTGGCCTGCAGAGTCCTGACCTCAACCCAATAGAACACCTTTGGGATGAATTACAGCGGAGATTGCGAGCCAGGCCTTCTCATGCAACATCAGTACCTGACCTCACAAATGTGCTTCTGGAAGAATTGTCAAACATTCCCATAGACACACTCCTAAACCCAGGAGTCCCAATACTTTTGGCAATATAGTGTATATAATAACAACTTCAAGGGAACTGAGAAATCAGTACAAGACCAAACTATGTCAAACAGATGGTGTTTTTATTTTTTATTCATTTAAACATAAACTTAGTACTTCCATAGAACAGGTGACTAAGGTTCTGATGGCTGTTGACAAGCTCCATGTCACCAATTCATGCTTGTTATGTCATAGTTGGTGTTTACTTAAAATTGATCTCTCAGTAATTTACATGTCTGCACTAATAAATTCCTGACTTGTCACAATATAAAGCAACCATATCATTTTTTTATTTTTTATTTTTCAAAAAAACATTCTTGTGAGCACATCAGATGACTTTGCCTAGGCTGAGATGATGTCATCTGTCTGCGGCAAGGAGGAGGAAGCATTTCCTCAGTCTTTCCTCTCCCAGGAATAAGCAAAATTGAAACTTTTTAGCAAGCCACAAGGTGAGAGACTGCAACAAAGGTCAGATCCATGTCAGATACTTGTAAACAGAGCCAAAAACTGCACAGGCACTGGAATTTACATGGTTGTGTCATCTCTGATGCAGCATCTCAGTTCAGGAAGTAGGGGCTGACCCTGGTCCCTCGTGTTCTCTTTGGTCCCCAGTGCTGACTGCCAAGTCACTACAGGACAGAAGTAGTGATGTGGAGGCCAGCAGAAAGAACTAGTGAGAGCTGCAGACCCAGAAGATTAGCATTACTGGAATTGTGTCAGTCTCCAAGCTGACTTTGGGTTTCTAAGAAATGGGGCATTGTTTGCCAATGTGGGTGGCAGGAAAGCTAACTATTTATACTCTCCTTTTACAGGTGTGCCTTCTCTAAGAAACTTATGTATAGAGATAATGCAACTTTAAGGCATCCTGACATTTTTCTGGATGCATGCTTATATTCAGTCATGCTTTTCACTCAGTGACTAGTAATACAAGGACTTCAGTCCATGAAACTCTATAAACATGTCAATATTTTATTTATTATTGGCATTTATATAGCACCAACTAAGCCAATGTGCTGCCCCACAGGACTTGCAAATGCCATATTTTCTTGATAGTTTTCCCTTAATTAACAAGAGGCAATATTTGCTGCTAGCATAGAAGAGTGGCTTCATTTAGATAATTTAGGTCTTCTCGATATCACTGAAGCAAAACAAGACAGTCAGTCATTTGGACGCAATCTATCATAGAGAATTGTCTTTTCCTAATTTCCCTATCTGCAGCATTCTGCAGTCTGAGACAATACAGACAGCCTGTAAAATGAGTACAGAGCAGAAATCAATATGTCTTGTTCAGGCTGAGCTCACATCGATTTTACAGCATTCCATACTACTATATTTCATAGCTTCCACCCTGATGATTGCGCATAATTCTCAGTAATGTATTTCACCACTCAGGATCTATTATAAGAACCATGACTCCTCAGTACAGAAGGCTACTTGTGAAATGAACTGTCAATAAAACTAGAAATGTAGGAAAGAAAAACATAGGATATCAAGTATTAGCAGCTCATCTGGTATAGTTATAAAGATGAAACAAGTAAATGCTGGTAAAATGAGGCAATCTCGTAATATTGGGAGGGCATCAATGACCAACAAAGTTATAATATTTATACCTTATATTGGTTTTATTATATTGCCCAGACAGCCATCCCTGCCCTTCACCAGCATATGAAACGTAAGGTGTCTGTGCTGTAAGAATGCAGTGAGGTGCTGTTAAAAAAAGCTGCTCTTGAACAGAAAGAAAAAGACCCCAATTAACAATAATAAAAGGTGTTAATGATTGAAGAGCTAGCTATCAATCAGTTGTTGTGGACAATTATCCGTCCTTAAAGGAGAACTATGGGGTTAAGGCTTTTCCCCATAGTTCTCCTTAGGGTAACGGGAGGACACAAACTAGCGTCCTCCCGTAACCCTAGGCCCAATATACTGTAGCTCGCGGTATACTGGGACGCCGCAGTATACTGCGAGCTGCTGCTCGCGGTATACTGAGACACCGCAGCTGAAGCAGATCCCGACAATTGTGCCGGGATCCGCCCAGCTTCGTGACTGACAGCTATACCCGCCCCCTCCCCCATGCGTTCCGCCAGTCAGCGCTGGCGGATCGGAGCGGGGAGGGGGGAATCCAGCCCCTCCCCTGTCACGGAGAGCCGTGACAGGATCGAGAGGTGAGCGAACGCCGGTATGTGTTCGCTCACCTCCCGATCTACTGAGCCGACCTGTGACAGTCTCATTGTCACAGGTCGGCTAGAACTATGAGGTGAGTGAAAAGCACTCACCTCATAGTTCTCCTTTAAAGCTGAACTCCAAATATATGTCTAATAGGGATGCACCGATACTAGTATTGGTGCCGATGCCAATGCCGTGTTCTCATACTCGCCCAAATGCTCCTGGTGCCTATCCAGATACTGAAACTTTCAGTATCAGGAAGCCGGGCGGCTTTTACACGCAGTCATTACACGCTGCCCAGCTTCTTGATTGGCCGGGTAGCCGGCTCCATGCTCCCTCATCACTTCCTTATTGGTCAGGAAGCTGGCCAATCGGGAAGCCGGGCGGCGAGTCATTACCTGCTCCCCGGTTTCCTGATTGACCAGAAAGCTGGCTCCATGCTTCCTTGTCACCTGGTGACGAGGGGGCATGGAGACGTCTTCCCAGCTAATCGGGAAGCCAGGTGGCGAGTCATTACCCGCCTCCCAGCTTCCCTGCTAATCAGAGAGCCGGGCGGCGAGTCATTACAAAGCGCCCGGCTTCCTTAATGGGACATCCGGTATTAGTATTCGGTAACGGCGAGTACGGAAAAATAAATAATGCCTAAATACAAAAGTCATGTGTATTCTCACTTGAATTTTGGTGTGCTTTGTGTATTTTTTCTACATCTATGCAGCAAGTAACTTTGTATCTGTGCACTAATGAAGACCAGTCAGTACTGCTCTCTCTCCTTGTAGGGTAACTGGCCTTGTATCCACCCCCTCCTGTAGTTGTCTGCAGGCAGCCTGAAGTAAGTGGGTCCTGCTGGGTCCTTCCCACAGCCCTGTCCTGCACAGCACAGTGATGATGTTGCCGCTATTATGACAAGGTAATAACTGGGTTTTCAAAGGCATTTGGTGAATGTATATCTTGTGTGGCTATTGATGAGTACATTTAAATTAAGGATTTTGTGGAGTTCAGCTTTAAAGCAGAAGTAAAGTGCAAATAGCACATTATGACAGACTTACCTGCCAAAGCGATCTCCTTCAGCACTGCACTCCTGCGTCACAGTACTCTTACAGATTCATCCTAGGCAGAGTCAGCTCAAAGTTCTCACCCCTTCTACCTCCCAAACTCACATACTCGTCCTTTAATGTAATGGGCAACCTCGTAGACCAATAGGGAGGCCCAGGAGGTGAAAAGGGGATGGGGTCAAACTCAGCTTTTACTAGAACAGTTAAAATGTGCATACAACTATAGCTCCCTGGATCAATGAATCTGCAGTGTTCACTGAGGGTAATCTCTGTTACTGTATTATTTTTTCATGTGCCTAGTTGCATTGCCAAAGTTGGTGGCTTCTTATAGTACATCAGCATTTGATCCCATAGAAGTCTGTTTTCTACAAGAAAGTGGCAAAGTTTATCATGCCACTCAAACCTAAAGCTTCTACAAAGCTTCACCATGTTAGCATCTTCCAGTTACTGACTAAAGAAACTATGACAAGAGTTATGCAGCACCCCAACTATACCTGAAATAGGTTTGAATCCTGCCAGCAACTTGTAAACTATACATTGCCAGGCACTATTATTCCACATAAAGTATACTGATTGCACTCCTCTTTTATTGACTTATACCCATTATGTATGTGCAGGGCTCGAAAATCCACTCGTCTGCTCGTCTGTGACGAGCAGACAGTGGAGCCCGACGAGCAGCTTCCAGGCCGGCCGCTGTAATTACACGACATCAATACAACTTGGATCTCGTTCAATAAGGCCCTACAAAGAGCATTGACATTTACAGTAACCTGCAGAAATCTGTCAATATCTCAGTTTACTGAAACAAATTCTTAACGAACTGCTATGGGTGAGTGCTCCCTGCGTACCAGAACAAGATCCAGAGAGTGGGAAAATGGATTGCTTTTCACCTCTTTTATTCTGATTGCTATGTGTTGGTGACTGCCATCTCAACTCTTTGTTTTTCATTTGTACAGTGCTGAGTATATTATAGCATTGCAGTCACTGATTAAATAAGGCTCGGGCCACATACTAACCTTTTCACTGCCAGCCAGGTCAACCAGATACAACTTTCCGCTCAGCTTCAGCTCAGTCTCCACATTCTCCTGTTTGATATTGATAAGGAAGATGCTGTGACTGCGGGAGCTGTGCTCATTCATGTCTAGAAGAGACAACAGAACAGAGAGTAACTGACTGAGGCATAAAATGAAAGGATGAGCAGCACTAGAGGACAAGCAGAAGAAGAGGGGTAAAAAAAACGTACTCATTTACCATATGACCAAAGAGAACTATTCTATACTGCCATAAGATCCAGACCTTCACTAGAAAATAAAGTTCGAAGTAAGAAAGTTTTTTTTTTTAGTTTTGGATAGAGTGGAGAAAGGGTTTGAACCCCTTGTAAGGAATTTCAATGCCCAAATGTAATGTATGTAATAATATAAGATGTGTAACTTGTAGAGGGTTAATGTAAGAAATATAACTAGCCAAAAGGATGTCTGTATGCCACCTAGGTATGAATGGAATTGTATATTAAGGCTGTATCCTCTGTGGAATCAGTATAAATAAAATATTTTGCATTGCTAACTTGTTAACAATACTAAGCTAAAGTCAACTGGTATGTCATATAATTAAGATCTCCCTTTTATTACCTGAGAGCAGATAATGGTGTAGTCAGTTATCAGTGTTGTCTCCATGAGATCAATGGTCACTTTGAAGATAACACTTAATTAATATGCATACATCCCCTTCTCTGAGACAGTCTAGAACAGTGGTTCTCAACCTTTCTAGGGCCGGGACCCCTTGGTAACATTTGTCAAGTTGTGGTGACCCCCAACGGTAAAATTTAGGGATGACGCGGCTGCTGCAGCAACATCTGGCAGCGTGGCGGGAGAACTGACACTGCTGCGCTAGGAGAGGGCTGAGGAGGACTCTCACCGAGCACAGCAGAAATCACACAGCGACCCCACAGGTTGAGAACCACTGTTGTAACAGCTAAAATGGCAAACCATATACGGTAACACAAGCCGAGGGTGTCAGCTTTTATTATTAATAATGATGATAATCACTAGATGGGGACCTGATGGAGAACTGCAGGTCCCCCTCTGCTGATTGACAGCATCAGTGGGCGGGTGCAATAGCTAGTTTGCTATTGCAAAGTGAAATAGCCAATAGGAATCTAGCTATGCATTCCAATGCTGATTTATTAATTTTTTTCTGACTTACGGCGGCCGGGGCTCCGATGTCAGAAATAAAAAAATAAATTAAAAAAGACGATCGCAGCGAAAGGTTTACTCTGCTCGATCAAGCAGATTAAACCTTTCCAGGAGAAAGTGTTTCTCTCCCGGGCGGCCGGGAGCCGCTATCTAATAGCGGGAGACTCCCGGCGACCCCTGGCAAATTCTCATTCGACCCCCGAAGTGGTCCCGACCCACAGGTTGAGAACCGCTGGTCTAGAGCCAAACAATTTATGGACAACCTTAAAAAATAGGTGTTATTATTTCAAAGAGACTTCAGTTGCCATCCAGTCACTTTCTTGAAAAAGATATGATTGTGTTCTGTGACCAATCATGATAGTGAATGGGGGTAACTAGGATAAAGATGGATAGGAGGGACAGCTAGAAGGACAGCTGGTGGGGTCAGTTGAAGTCCAGAAGCCACGCATCCCCTAGGACTGGTACTATACAGGCATCTGATTGGCTAGTCAAGATCTAACCAGTTATGAGTTATATTATTTGGTGTAGAGGTATTGACTTGTGTTTGTTCCCTCTATGGTTGAGGGGCTGTTTTAGTATTGCTGGGTTAGTCTGGGATAGATGATTTATTGATAACCACGGATTGTTTTTTGTCAACATTGTAATCTTTTTGTATCTATAATCAAACTATACATGTATAATTCTGTGTACAATATATTATTTTTAAACCTACAGTTTGTAGTGTGTATTTTTAGCTGACCTTCCCTCCTCAAACAGGAAGACGTGGGTGTTGATAAATAATACGGACATTAATATTCATATTATTCATATTATTATCATATTATATTATTCATATTATAATTCGCCCCAATTTTCTTACACTCTTTTTAGGTTTTTGTTGCTTTCTGTGTCTTCTGCAGGGATTTTCTGTCCTCCTATTAGTCCTAATGACTATTGTGAATGGGATAAAAGTGATAGGAAATCCAAAATGTTACCATTGTCGTTGAACAGGATGTGAGGAGAGATCTTCCAATTGGAAGACCAGTTCTGGTAATTACTACCCAGCTGGACACTCTATCCAATACTAACAGGAAAAGTTTTGAGTAGAGGTACACTTGTTTCAGTTTTAAAGGTACACTATTTTGTCCCTGCATGCACATAGTGTTTGACTTGTGGATTTTTATATATTTAAGCCAAAAAACAGAGACTTTAATATTACTTTACAGTATTTCTTAAGCCAAAACTAACATTTAAAAAATGCACCTTACTAGATTTAGTTGCTCCATTAGTTTCCTTTTTTGTGCTTTTTTTTCCTTTACTTTACTGGTAATCCTGGGAATAACACAATTTATGTCCCTGAATGGCTATGCTCACTCCTTCACTGTGTATAAGAAGGAAGCCATGGTTGTCACACGAGGCTGTTCTTATTTGAACTACAAACACATCTGCCTGTCTTCATCTCTATTACTCAGGCACAGGCAGCAAAATGTGTAGCTTTCTGAAACTAGTTTGGAAGGAAGATAACAAGGTCTGATATATCAGTTCAGTGAACAGGAAGTGACAAGGACACAGCATTTCTGGCAAAGTCACCAGGTAGTTTCTGTACTTGCTCAAAGTGTTCATGAAAAATGCAGCCAGCATATTTAGGAACTGGTAAGCTGCAATATATTAAATTTTTGATCTTGGGTTTCGATATCCTTTATGGCAAAAAAAAAGAAAAATATGGCATCTCACTTGTGACAGCTACATGGCGATTGGATTTCCCCTCATCGATGACATCCAGGATCTCTTCTGGGCTGGACACAAAACGCTCAGTACAGCCCTGTAAAGTGTAAATAAAAGGATAAATGATTCAGCTACACAAATGTCAAATGGTAAATGTTAAACAAGGTCATGTGCTAATAAACAGGATCAGTGACAGGACAAACTGCCTGTACAAAATAATGTGCACTGCACTGCAACCTTTTAAAAAAAACCAAAAAAACAGACCAGGTAAGTTAAACTTAAATGACCAAGAGAACCAAATTGTAGAAGAGACCACACCTAAGTAGAAAAATACAGCATTTTGGAGATTACCACATCACCTAAAAATTGTATTTAGCCAGTTCAACTCTTGCACCTATGAAGTCCATGTGAACTGCAGCAATTTTTACTATTAAACCATGATGTTACGGCCTGCTCCGCCCAGTTGTTATTCTTTAATGACAGCTCAGCATCCCCAGGTCATTTGGGGATGCTGATCTGTTATTACAACTGGGCGGATAAAGCTGTGCGATCATGGCTTGCTCAGCCCAGCTGTCATTTCCGTGGAGATCGGTCAGCTTCGGCCGACCGTTCTCCACGCTTTGGGTGTCACTACGGCTCAGCCAGGCCAAAGCATATGCATTCGGCTCGGCTGCCTTCGTCTGCTGTACTGGCTATTGTGAATAGCCCGTACAGCAGCCCTTCAGTTTGACTCCACCGAAGGGCAGAGTCGGCCGGAGCAAGCTGAAGGATCAGCTGAAGCTACTGCTGGATCCTTCGGCTCTTTAGTGAATAACCCTTTTAATATTTCAGCAACAGCTGGTTTTGGTAATTTATCTTTTAATGTGCTAATTATTGTTATTTTGGCTGTTCTTCTGCTTTAAACTTAAAGGGTAACGTTCACTTTAACTAAATGTGCATATAAAATATAATATAATATAATGAAAGGATGTTTCTAGCTAATCCTAAGTCTTGTCTCTTTATTTAACACAGGATGTTCCTTACACAATGTTTTAACTTTGATTTGCTAAATGTGATTACATTCTTGGCCCCAAAACCAAACCACTGAGATAAACAAGTTGAATGTCCTCTCTCACCTTGACAAATGGGACGCGGTTCTTGTCTTCATGTACTGAGAGGTTTGTTTTAGAGACTGCAAAAGAAAAGAAGTGAATTGATTTTTAAGCTTTTAAATAAGAATCAATACGAGCAATCCAGATTATTTTTCATGAAAATGACTCATTAATTGTGTGCTGTGTAGGATAGTTTTTAATAATATGGACCGCATTCACAAGATAAACAGAACAGACTGTGATCAGATCCTCCGCTGATCGGAACGGATGTCACTGTTGACACCCGTGTTCATCCAATTTTTTTCCTCCATCTTACCATGGAGGAAAAAATTTAATTACTGGACCCATGTTAGGTCTATGAGTCTAGATTAGGTCTATCAGATTACCCCTGATTTCCCACAATCAGGTGCACTGAAATGGAACTCTGATCCCTTTGTTTTTCTGGACCTGGCCGTCCTTTAAGACCCAGTTGCCCATAGATTAACATTGGGCTTCCAATCAGTTCCACCTGAAAAATGACAGACAGACCTGATCGGAATGCCCGTGTAAAAGGAGCCTTAGGAGTTCCTTTTTAGCCAGTGGTTCGGTGTTTAGGTAGAGAATGGTTACTTTATTGCAAGAGATAAAACAGTGTCTAGCTACACTATATGCAATGATTCCAAGCACGGGGCACCCTTCACCTAAACTACCAGCACCAGGCTTCTAATACTAAGGACAAAATGTATGGCCTAAAGAAGTCAGACCACATAATGCATAGACTTGTATCAATGGCTCCTGATATGTGATGCCATCGTTTTAGACTGCACATATGAAATATTTATTTCAGCTATTCACCAGAATCTCCACATCCACAAACATTATATCTAACATCCTTTATAAATAGAAGGATGATTAGGAAGCCAGTATGTTTGCCTGCTTACACAGAGCACTACGTTTCCTATATTCATCTACTGAGGTAGAGGTCCTTAAAGGAAAAATCTTTTCAGTGCAGACAGTCATTATGTCAGATGCACTGACATTAGTAAGCATGCATTCAGCCTCCTGGAAACAAAGGATCTAGTCATATCACATTATTCTCATGTCTTCTCTTCCTGCTGAGCCACAGAAATGGTACCTACTGTCTCTAATTAATAATTCAATAAACACTGGAAAATAGCACCCATCTAATTTTTTTTTTAAATAATTATGTTCAGTACAAGTAGTCAATACAGCATTACCCCAAAACGTTACTTTTCATATGGACATTGCTTTTAAAATGTTATATACTTAAATGTTGTGATAGACTGCCTAATGTACCAAATTGCACCAAAAAAAAAAAACTGTCTGTACTTTTTTTGGCAATGCAGCAGACCATAGGGCATAGTAGTTTTGATGCGCAGCAATACACATCCATTGCAAATTGATTTGGGGTGTCATTAAGAACGAATGGCACCAGAGCAAACCAACGCTGAAAAAGGGTGAATGTGAATGTGCAAAATGCATTACCGTAGCACAACAGTGTGAACTCAGCCTAAGGCTGCATTCACACCTGAGAGTTAGTGTTTACAGGTGATTTTTGAGCATTTTTATCTATGTTTTTGCATGCTTTTTCAAGCATATTCAAACTTGACTGTTTCTGTTTTAGCCAATGGAAAGCTAGGTACCAGGAGAAGGAAATACGTTGTTTAACCTTGAAAAATGCTCATCTTCAGGCAGTCTCAGGCATTTTTCAGGTGCTTGCATTGAAATCTATGGTGCCAAAAACCAAAAAAGTAGGTCATGTACCTTTTTGAGCTTCAGGTGTTGAGCTACAGGCATCAGGGAGCTCACATGTGAAAAGGCACAATTTACAAGCCAGGGATTATGAAGCCGGCTCCATGCTACCTCGCAGCACGTGGAATGTCCTTCTCACCAGCAGTCCCAGTATCGGGGTAAGTATCGGAGCATCTGGGCGAGTATGAGCCCAAATACTCAGTATCGGCACTGATACTGATACCATATCAGTATAGGTGCATCCCTAATCCCTAAGTCTCCCTCATGTTCTTGAAACCATTCCTGCACAATACGAGCACCGTGGCATGGCGCATTGTCTTGTTGGATACGCCATCAACATGATAGGATGAACTTGATCAGCAACGATACTTTGGTAAACCATGGCTCCGAGCGCCAACGGTCATCCCACGTTCAAAGGCTGTTAGGTCGCGTTGTTTCCCCATATCTTCAGAAAAAAATCACTTCTACTGTCGTGGTAAACAACCTGCTTCCCTATTTATAATGTTCTGGCCCTCTAGCAACTTCAGAATGAAATTATAGGTAATTTGCCTACAAACGTCAGGTAGTCATAATAATCTGGCCACTAATGAATGGGCCCCTTAGTGTTCTGTAGTGATAGTAAATACATACAATTAATTTATAAATGCAGAGTCCTCCATGACAGACTGTCTGTATATCTAACTTGAAGAGGATCCCTGCTGAAGGACTGCTAAAACTAGATTCATTAGCCACTCAGAGCGATGTTTTTATTGAGTCTGACAAAGATGAACACAGAAGCCCAATCATGGTGCAACACATGTACTCAAATGCTGAGATTACATACTAATATATTTCAATGGGTACACTCACACAATATATATAATGAATATAGTTTGGATATTATAAAAGTACATGTATAACATTTTACTTGAAATTAGTCAATAAAATAGGCATATAGATGCTGCATATAATATAATAATATAATAACATTATTGATAATATCATCACTGCAATGAAGAGTAAGGTTTCATAAGCAACTTTTAAATAAGCCCCATCTTCTATTCATTGAAAGAGAGAAAAAAAATCTTTAGACATTCCAGTCTCTTGTACATTGTCTTTGGTAGAGGCATGAAGGATCTTTATGGCACCTGTCTGAGACCCCCACAATTTACGACCTGAGAATGTTTATGTTAAGATTCCTGAACTCTTCTGTGAGAGTCTTTGGGGTTGATTTACTAACCTTATAAACACACCATGAACGTGTATACACCTCTGTAGTGTGTTCCCTCCCAGCATGATCTATGGGAGGAATCGAAACACCTTTGTAGTGTGTACACACCCAGCAGGTGTGTTGTTCAAAGCCCTGCAATGAATTGCAAGGTAATGTGGTGTAAATTAGCTCTATGTTATGTTGCTTGCGTTGATGAATGCAGGAATGTAAATGCATTAGCTAACCATTTTTGTCTAAACTGTGAAGCAGCATTATATATGCATCATGTGCATGATTTTTCCATATATGGCATTAGTGGAAATATGCTTTTAGAGACTTTTTGGTTGATAAATACGTTTTGCTGTGTGAAAATCACACACACCTAGTGCGTGCGTGTGTTTAGGTTAGTAAATCACCCCCTTTGTCTCAGAAAGAATAAACTCGCATTGACCTTCTATCAAGCAGACAAAATGGCTACCATGATGCCCATATAAAATTCTGTAAAATAATATGTATAGGCCTTTGAAATTGATTCCTTTCTGCCCAATAGTTCTGACATAACAGCAGCAGTTACTGAAATACATTTTGTCACTTGTAAAAGGTTTGGTGGATGTCTGTCTGTGTTCTGTAGCACAGTGCGTTAGTCAAATTATAAATATGTTGATAGGCTGGACATAAAAAGACAGCTGCTAGCAAATGACCTACTTGCATAATCATTGTGCTGATATTTATCAGGTGACATGGTAACGTCTCTGTAAATGAGCAATCAGCTTATTATACATTCAGATGAAATCCAGCAATCTCTGAACCGTTACACTGATAAATTAGAGCTTTCATTATAATAACGTGTCACCTGCTGGAGGCTGTTAGGATTTTCCTGTTTTAAAGGAATTATTTTTTGTTTATTAATATATACATACATGGAATGTGCAAATTAGTTATATGGTAATGTTATAGGTTTAGATGAGAAAAATACTGTATAATAGTAATAACTAGCATTGTACCCGCCCTCTGCTGATGGACCTGATGGGGAACCGCAGCAGACGGTGGGTACAATGCTAGTTTACTATTGGCTATTGCAAATTAAAATAGCCAATAGTAATGTCCCAATGCTTTTCAATGGGAAAAAAATCAGTGTTTCTCTCCTTGGCGGCCGAGAGCAGGAGACTTCCGGGGCGCCAGGGAGATTTAGCTGTTTGGAGATCAGTGTCCCTGGTTAGCAAGTAACCAGGGACGCTGTTCTCTCTGCAAGTGACCGGAGCCAGCCGTAAGATCACGGCTGGCTCCGCCCAGCAGTCAGAAGCAGGCTGTCAGCACGGCTCAGCCGAGCCGATGCATATGCGTTCGGCTCGACTGAGCCGCTCGGCCATGTTCGGGAGCTGTACGGGCTATTGTGAATAGCCCGTACAGCACCCCTTCGGTTCTACTGAACCAAAGGGGTCCTAGGGCCGAAGCTAGCCGAAGGATCGGCCGAATGTACGGCCAGATCCTTGGCAGCTTCATGAATAGACCCCTATAAGTCTGAAGGGTGTTATCAGTTAATGTCATTCCTACCTATATTTATCGGTTTGTCCAGAGCTTAAGTCAGAGGTTATCCTTCAACAAGATCTTTAGAAAATATTAGAATTAAATTACCCAAACTTTTACATAGAACAATAGTGCCTCTTGTGGTTATTGTGAGGAAGAGGTATATGGTAAATTGATATATCTGGCGTCATTAGTCACGTCAATAATCACGTGGAAGACCAAGCCAAGCCCACATTCCATAGGGGGATAAAAGTTGTAGCAGGAGCCAACAGAAGAAGATCCAACAAAGAAAAGGCAGTAAGGAAATACATTCTAAAGGGTATAGGTCGGAAGCGGAGGACGGCTGTCCAAGGGGAATTGAACTAAAGAGAACCTGACCATCCCTTGTTTCTGAACTGTGACAGCAGACTTCTTTCAGACAACTAATTTTGAATTTCTGGTAAAGTATAAATTTCTATATTTCTGTCGGCAATTGATTAGCCACATATATATATTCGGATAGACCATTTAGTTCTTGTAGGATCTGGATTGATTTGAGATCATTGCAGTACAAATTATGTCTTTCAATCTTGGGAGATAAATATATACATTATACATTATACATTTGTATAATCTCCAGGAAACTGATTTCAGTTTCTAGTCAATGGCCTAGTCTGATATATATTACATTGGTGGAAATTTGTCTTTACTTTGAATATAGTCTTGGCTTATTGCCAACCCTGTACATGATGGGACAAATCCTGCCCACGCGCTGTTAAAAGTTTGTGTTTGTGAACATCTGTTGCTGGGAGAAGTCACGTGTCAATTCTGAACCTTTTGTTTTCTTATTCTGGGAGCTACTGATAAGATACCCATTGCATTTAAAAAGTTATTTTATTTGGTTACATTTATATTTTGAATTAATATCCTGTGGTAATAATTTTACACATTACCTGTGTCATCAAATTGATTGAACTTATTCGATCCTTATTCTTTGTTTGTCACCAATTATATTTAATTATTATTTTGCACTGATTTTTAATTAATAAATATATATATATTTTGTATACGATTGTATTCATCTTGTCTTCAAGTTAGCGCAAATAAAAGAACTCGTGTTAATTTTGATTTGTGGAAATAAGTCGGGAATCTCTTTAATTACCGATCCTTGCTTGTTTTCATAAATAGAAAACTGTTTATCAGAGCAGTATAAACATTCTGAGAGTTAAAGTACTAAATCCTAAAGCATTACATCAGAAACACATATGTGTAGGGTAAACCAGCACATTGCATAAAAAAATAGGTTTCAGCTAGACTTGCTTTCTTTTTTGAGCAATTTGGAGCCACATTCACTCACTTCCTCAGAGGTACTTCCCTTACGTTTCGATTGGGGAAGCATGCTCTCACATCATAAGGGTCAGCTGATACACTCCTCAGGACAACATGTCCCATCATTAATTGCACAGTGCATGCAGCTCATTGAAAAAAATGTCCGTCGTGACGATAACTGTGTGTGTGTCAGGAAACAGTAGTCTTATCACAGTAAACACAAGAACACACTTCTGCATAGGATATGTAGTAGGACGGAAGGAGTGTACTTCTATAAGCCTGTGCTGTGTGACCTACTTTCCCTGTGCCGAATAGCATTACAAATCACATCCAGACTTCCAAGACAGTAAGAGACTTAGTAGTACCGGTATATTTTAAATTGGGAATTCTGGGTGTGAGAGGCAGCAAGGAGGGTTTTGCAGAATCACAAGCATGTGTGTTCCATGATCACCAGATTACTGACAAAAGGGAGTGGGTTGATGATCTGGTGCATTAGAGCCACACCTTGACGAAAAACTGAGCACAATGCATTATTTAGCAAGCCGGCTACATAAATATTGTTTGTCAGAAAAATGTTGACATGACCATTCTTAAGCATACTTTATTGGAACAGAAGGCACAAAAGGGCAATATTTGGATGTTCGACAAGCACAGCAACAGCAATCAGCTACAGTATATAGGTTCAGGGATTACCATCACAGATATTCCCCCGCACATGGGGGCCCACAATGCAAGTGTACCGTAATAATTTATCTCTGCTCTTATTCATTTGTTTCCATTTTGGCTAACAGAAAATCTGGCATTGCATAGAGAACTCACATTAAACATTTCTAATAATGTTTTCCTACTCTGCGCTATACTTGTGACCCATCTTTTCCCCATTTAATTGGCAGAAATGTGAAAGCAGATAGATCAAAAGGCGTCCATGTGTACACATAGCCTTAAGCCGGCTATAGATGTAATGGAAGATGTCTGGCTATAGATGTAATGAAAGATGTCTGTCTGTCCTTGCAAAAGTGCTATTATCATCTGTGATCCTCACCAACGCTGATAGCGATGCATATGCAGGAATTCTCATCCTTAACTCTTCTTCACAAAAGGATCAGAATTATCAGAGCCCCCTTACAGGGAAATGTTCCAAAAAATTGTAAAAAAATCTTCCAAAGTAATAAGGAAAGTCTGACTCCCTGAGGCTCTCGCTATTACCCTTTCCATTGCAACAGCCCAATGCTTGAACTTGAGGGTACTACTTGCTTTTATCAAGTCATCTACGTCTAACTGTGTGCTGTTCTTTAATTAGGGATAATACATACTGTGAAATTAAGCCTCAGGTTTGATGACATATTTCTGTTCAAAAATCTTTACTGAAAGTTTCATGAAGAATACTGATAAATAGGGCTGTTACTGATTAAAATTTTCGTGTTCGATTAATCTAAATTTTTTTTAATCGATTAATTGATTAATTTCGATTAATTATAACGCACATACAGAATTCTTGTCTAAGTAACATTGGTAATGGGGACAGGGCCACACAAAGAATTTGTTGGGATTGTGAACATATGCCTCTTCAGCCAATAAAGGTATATGTTTTATCTCACTGTACGGCCAAAACATTTCTTTTTTTAGTTTTGGATAGAGTAGGGTAGTGACATCAGGTTTTTTTTTCTTTCTTAATGTTGCCTGTGTCCCATTTAGAAGATTTCCCTTTATTTCCTGTCCCAGAGACATGCAGGAATTAAGAGGAGATATCCCCAAAATGAGGTGACAGTTTTCCCATTTAACCAGTTTCCCCATTGGAAGATTTTTCCTCACCTCCTGTTCCTTTGACAACTTTGGATCATTTTGTTTTGTTCCTCTCAGCACACCTTAGTGTTTATGTCACATTGTGCCTGCATTCATAAAATACAGACCAGACAACTTCCCTTCCCTTCCCATTAAATAAACAAAGTTTTACTAACTTAAAGGAGAACTATGGGGTCAGTGTTTTTCCCCATAGTTCTCCTTAGGGTAACGGGAGGACACAAACTAGCGTCCTCCCGTTACCCTAAGCTCAGTATACAAAAGGGCACATTTGTAAAGCACACTGATTTTTTTTTTTTTTAAGCAGTTGTATGACCGCTGTGAGCCAATAAGACCTGCTGCTGGATTTCCTCCTCTACCCTCGTTAGTCTCTCGACGGCTAACGAAGGGAAAGGGGGAGGAGTCCGGTGACGTTACGGACATCGACGTCACCAGACTCCTCCCCCTTTCCCTTCGTTAGCCGTCACCGGACTCCTCCCCTCTTCCCTTCGTTAGCCCACAGAGCCACTTGGGGAAGGGGGGAGGAGTGCGGTGACGTCGATGTCCGTGACGTCGCCGGATCTCCGACGGAACTCCCGGAAGCCGGCGGAGAGGTGAGTACCGATCAAAAACATTTTAATCGATCAAAAAAATTTACGATTAATCGAGGAATTCATTGTTAATTTCTGCAGCCCTACTGATAAACATTTCAAAAAGGCAGACAGCTATCACCTAATATCATCTATCAGCTGTAATGCATCAGTATTGGTGCATTTCAAAAAAATCTCATGTTTACATTGTAATTCTGTGTTAGGTTGGGTTTTGCTGGGCATTTGGAAATGGAGAGCAACAAAGTACAGACAGTGAGTGAGGAAAGTAGTGGGTATGGAAAGAAAGTGTTAAGGGAGGTAGGGGGGTCTGTAGCAAGGGGAACAGTTCAGCCCATAAGAAACCCTCAAAGTGCTCACAGAGCCCCTATTTTAGAGGATGAGCAGGCGGTTGCCAAAGTCTGAGGGTGAATAATGGCGAACCCATGGTGACCATGTCTTTTCAAAAAGATTCATCCTCAGCCAATAAAATATTCTTACCAAATGAGACGAACAGCAATAGATAATATTAGTGAAAAATAGCAATTGTTACCCATACGAGCCCTACAACCTACACTGCAAAAAAGATTGCTAAAGCTTGGTGGATGATGTAATTGATGCATATAGCACTGTCACCAGTTTTCAGAAATGTTGTACTGTCCCAATCAAAATATGCAAACTATAAGTACAAAGCTTGCAAAACAAAATTAAAAATATTGATAATTGTCTGCCAAGCAATATCCCACTGCTGTGTTTTCCCGTTATTCTTATGTTGCAAAATTTATAGGGGTCTATTTACATATTGTTTTTCACACAACATTTACATAGCTTTCAGGTAGGATTCAATCAGAATAAAAATGTGTAAATCTTGGGTGAAAGTTTTGTAGATCTTGTGTGAAAACATTTATAGATAGACACCTAAGTTTAAAGACCAATTTTATAAACAAGCCCCAAATATGACCTATATTAATACAATGTGGTTGATTTACTTAAGGCAAATACGCCATCCAATCTGCAAGTGAACTTACCCTTAGCTTAGTGAATGAGATGAAGCTCTGTTGAAAATCCATCATCCAATCTTGTGCAAGCAAAAATACTGTTTTTAAAAAAAAATTTCCTCTCAAGCGATTGGCTATTTTTCACCGTGAATTTTAACCACATTCACTAAAATAAAGGAAAATTCCCCTACAAAGTGCAAATTCCCTTACAAAGTGAACAGGCTATTTGCTGTTAATAAATGACCCCCCATGCCTCTTACCCGAACAGCTATTCCTACATTCTGTTATAGGACACCCCTGTATTGATCAGCGCTGACATTTTAACCACCTATACTATACTGCCAGTCAGCCACCTAACAGCTTGGAAGCATATTTAGGTCTACTTGCAAACGTTGCAGGTATGAGCTACTTACCATCTAGCAGATCTCTAATTTTATCCAGGTAGATCTCAAAATAGGAAACCTGGAAAAACAAGACAATAAAAAAATGTGAATTACATGGTGTGATGGTTCTACAAACTTCCTATTAAAAATTAAATCCAGGCAACCAGTGATATAAATCAGTGAACTACTAATGCTAAAAAGCACATACAACAGTTGATCAGACTCTACTACTTTTGAGGAAGTGTGCCAGGAGGTACGAAATACATGAGATTATTATACTTACCCCAATAAAAAGAACCAGCATAGTGAGTGCAAGGTCGTAATTTGTTTGCGTATGCACTGAACACTGCAGTTGTGCTAAGATCAATAAATTCCCCTAATTTCCCTTCTGATTTTTTGTAATCCAATAAATTCTGCATTGTGTAGGTTCACAACAGTGTCTGGTTTTTTTTTAAATCCCTTCATGAAGAGAAAAGCTCAAAAACACAAGGCAAGGACACGAGTAAGTACTTTGATAATCATTTTTGTTTTCAGGGCACTTTGATAAAAAAAAAAAATTATTCCAGTGCATGTAACCATCAAAGTTTTTCTGTACATTTACTTATGTAAACAGGATTGCTGATCACCCACATTATAATTTGAGTGTACAATCTGTTATTTTTAGATAGAATTATACAGAAATCTAAACTGGTAGACTGATGGATAATAAAAAGTGTTTATTAAAAATGGACAACTTACCCTTAGATCAGTATAAGTTTATTCTTCTGTTTAAAAACCCATCAAAAACTGATATCTCTTCACATTAAGCATTGTTACTTTTTCTGGGGTCAATATCTGTCCAATACACCTATAGGCATAACTAATTCTACTGTAATGGATAAATCAATTTTATTACATTCTGATATAAGTTATTTGTATTTTTGTTCTGATCAATCTAAGCTTAGTAGACAGTACAATAGGATTGTAACGTGTAGAGCCAGCTTTAATCTCAACATCTACCTTAGATAAGTTCTGCTTGCTTTGTTGGGCTTTGCCTTATTTGAAGAACACTAAGGGGTCTATTCACAAAGCTACTGAAGGATCTAGCCGTAGCTTCGGCTGATCCTTCGGGTAGCTTCCGTCCCAGGACCCTTTCGGTTCAGGGCTGCTGTACGGCCTATTCACTTTAGCCCGTACAGCCCCCGAAGTTGGCCGAGGGGCTCAGTCGAGCCGAAGGCATATGCTTCAGGCTCGACTGAGCCTGGCAGCCTGCTTCTGACAGCTGGGCGGAGCCAGCCGTCATCTCACGGCTGGCTCCGGCCACTTGCAGAGAGATCAGCATCCCTGGTTACCAGGTAACCAGAGATGCCGTTCTATCATTACACTGATGACCCGTCTGAGCTGCGGTAAAATCACTGTGTGTAATGATAGAAGGCGTCCCTGGATACCTGGTAACCAGGGACGCCTTCTGTCATTACACTGCGGCTCCTCAGTACACTGAGAACCCGGCAGAGCTGCAGCGCCGACGTGTTCTTAGTGTGTAATGACACATGGGCATCCCTGGTTACCATGTAACCAGGGGCGCCCATGTGTCATTACGACGAGAGCTTAGGAGAGCCAACAGTGATATGAAAGCCGACTCTGCTAAGCTCTCATCTTAATGACAGAACAGCATCTGCTGTTTACCAGGTAACCAGCAGACGCTGTTCTATCATTAGGATGACAAGCTCTAATTCTAATGACAGCTGGTCCCGGCCAATAGAAAACAGTTGGGCGGAGCTAGCTGTCACTGCTAGCTCCGCCCAATCGTTTTCTATTTTTGTTTTTTCTACTTTTTTAACTGTTTTTCTATTCTGCTCGGCACCACAGAGGTACCAAGCAGAATAGCTGAGCCGAATGCCAGATCGGCTGAGTGTTGGATCGGCTCAGTCGAACTCCTTCTGCACTTCGGGTCGGCTGAACATGCTGAGCATGTTTGGCCGACCAGAAGCCACCCGATGTACGGCTGATTTCAGCCGATATACGGCTGAAATCAGCCGTACAAGCCTGAAGTGAATAGCCGAACAGTGTTCGGCTCACTTCACTTCGGGTTGGTTGTTCACTCGGCAGCTTTGTGAATAGACCCCTAAGTCCCAAACTAAACTGTTCAGAGTGGGGTTACACTTTGGCACTCTAGCCAAAACTAGCAAACAATAGGTTTACGTGCAATTGCACTTCAATGTCAAATCTTTTCATTGTGAATGGATCTAATGTACGTTTATATTCATTTGTGTGCTAACATTGACGCACGCTCCAATGTTTACCTCTTCCTAAGCAGCAATCCAGTAATGTACTGTTTTATTTGCATGTACTGTATGTAGACACATGTCAGCACAACACATACTAATGCATGCTAACCCATATACTGCATTTACATGTATGGGATCATCTTTTTTACAAATTGTTCATGGCTTTTTTATCCTGAGTAGGCTAGATTTTTTTGACAATATGTAAATAAGCTTATCTGAGATCACTGTATTTTTACTGATGATAGAAAAAAAATGTGTGGTCAAACTATACAGTGAAAAGCCGCTTATTTGTCTCCACCAGCCCTTAGTAAAAGAAAGTGAATGAAAAAAATAACATTTGCGTGATCCCACGATGCAAACTGACACCTTACCTTGATATGGAATTCCAGGTTTTCATCCATGGAGTAGATGTGGTTGAAGATATCTCTGGCAATTCTTGGTATTATTCCCATCATCTGGGGATCATGAAGCTTACCCTGAAGACAAGTTATGAGAACCGCAGGTTTGAAAGGGAATTTAACGTCTTTTTATAAGGGGCACATATTTTCCATTATCAAAGTAATATAAGACATGTGCAGTTTAATCACTAGTCTCACTTACCCTTAAAATAAATAGTCATCAAGTGTCTGCATGCCAGCTCTGGATTCACATAGTGGCCCTGGGCACCCTTAAAACCCAGGCTCCTCTAATATTTACAGCTTTCATGGCTGCTACACTGTCCCTTCACATGTGCTACTGCGGGCCCTTCTCTGTAAGGGGAACAATGCGTGTTGACAAAGCCAGAGACCATGAAAGCTGGTTGCTAAAGCATAAACAAATGGCCCAGGTTTTGGGAAGCCCAGGAACTGTACAGGGGAATGCAATCTGCAGGCAGTTGGAGGTGCTTACTATTAAAGGTAGGTAAAGCCTTTCTACCTTTTTACCATATTTGTTAACTTTTTTTTTATTTAGCTGGTACATTTCATCATGCTTGTTGTAATGTATTTCTATTACTATAACTTATATTCTTTTCTGAAGATACTTCAGTTTTTTTTGTATTTCACTGAATGCACTTTAAGAGCATTTACACTTTCATTTTTTTAAAATGTTCTATAAACAGTATACCGGTATATTTTAATATTTTTTATGAAGAACCACTAAAGCTGAAATTAATTCTCACTCTTCAGTATGGCCATATAGGGAGCCAGGCCCCCCTTGGTTAACCCAAGTATGGAACCTTGCTGTACAAGGTGAGGATCAAACCTTTTTTTTCCCTTGTAGTGCACTTTGTGGCCTGACCTTCTGTGACTTCATGGCCATTGTGAAAAGTCAGGCCCCATAACGAAGTGATAGTTAATCAGTGGAGAGCGAAGAAAAGGCTTTTCTTTCTAATAAAGGTAATAGAAGGTATCTAGTTAGGGTTACCACCTGTCCAGGATTCACCCGGACAGTTCGGGTTTTGAATGCTGTGTCAGGGTTTCATGGCAGCAGAAACCCGGGCACAAGATGTCAGGCAGGCAGACAGGGGCAACCAAAATTAAGATCGGGGCTACTGGCCCCCCACTGAAAATAGTCTCAACTGTGATATTTACATACGAATGGGTGGCGCTATTTACATATGAATAAGCCATGACTCATTCTCGCCAAAAAAAATTTGTGTGTCGCTAGAGTGTTCGGGTTTCGCTTGAAGAAAAGGTGGCAACCCTATATCTAGTCCTAGACAAGACATATACTTTTAAAAGTTTAAAATGGACTACAGGTTCACTTGAACAAGCCAGTATACCAATGAGTGAAAACTTAGTAGTCTTTCAGGGAAAAATATGAAGGTTTGTTTTAATTGGGACTGAGGACTGAATATCAAAGGGATCTGCAGTGCCACCTGCAGATGGAGAATGGTATATTTTGTATTGCCATCTGACAATGTATATAGAATATAAGAAGCCAAATCTTCCTTCAAACTAGCTGCCCGGTATACTTCCTACACTTACCTCCATGGTGTGGGTCTTCCCGGAGGCGGTCTGCCCATAAGCAAAGATGGTCCCATTGTATCCAGCCAGCACATCTGCAAAGTAGGAGAAGACATGTCACTTAAGAGTACCACTATCATAAACAGAAATAGAGACAGGTTTTACATTGAACAATTTTTATGCAGACAGAAGCTAGTTAGCTGTTAAGAGCCCTTTCAGACAGGTGGTCCAATCAGGTCTGTCTGAGGTTTTTTCAGGCTGATCTGATCAGAAGCCCAATGTTTCTCCCTTTAGTCATATAAGTAATTATAGTTCAGCTTAATTTAGCTATATAAATAATTACATAAATTGCTTAATAATAATAACAGGATAAAACATTTACCTTTAACAATTTGCATGGCACAGGCATGGTAGACTTGCTCCTGAGTGGTATTTGGAGGAAACACTCGGTCAAAAACATATGGTTTTCCCTAGAACAGATAACACAACAATAAGATAACATTTAACAAAATAAAATTGTATAATTAAAGTAACAGCCAAACTAAAAGGATTATTTACAAAAGGGTGAAGAGTTTGGAGAAGGCAGGAGAAGGGAACAATCTAGGACAACATAGCTGAACTGGAAAGTGAGCTGAATTGGTGAATTTTTCCATATCAGCTAGCTGCTATGTTGTCCTGGATTGTTCACTTCTGACTTCTCCAAACTCTTCACTCAAACTCTTCACCCTTTTGTTAATAACCCTGTAAATGTTTGTTTTTCAAAAACAATGTGAATGTACGATTTGTGCTAAAGTGTTGCTATTTACATTATTTTCTAAAACTGCTTCATATAATCATATAACAAAAACATATGTGATATATAATTGAGAAGTAATTGATGTCTGTTAGGTAATCCACTTCTTTGGCAATCCACATCTACCAGCACCACATAACTCAGCATGAGCAACCCTCGGCTCTTTTCCAAAGAGAGAGTTTATTGAGGTGTTTCACACCCAGAGTATGAAAGTAATGATGACAGGTTAAAGAATGTATAGGCAGTCAGATTATGATTTTCCTGTCCAGAACCTTGCAGGTGTTCAGCTTTAAGACACATATATTCCCCATTCCTATTTACCGTATAGAGTTAAAAAAAAAAAAATCTGTCTAAAGGGTATTCTTTCTAAGTGTGGTGACAACCGTGATCAATTTTGTTTATAGTTGTGTTTTTATACAACTAGAATTATTGTTGTACCATTTAGTCCGTATTTAAAATTACAGATGTTAAACCGAAATTATTTCTGTATTTTGGGCTAATGGTTTTTTCTGCTTTGTGTTTTTTGATAGAACATAGCTACACAAAGTCATATATCTATATATACTAGTATATATCATTTTAGGTAGATATACAAGGCCTGACATTTATGACTACAGATAGGAGCTTACTAGTAAGCCATTTTAGTAAGCCATTGAAGAGTTAATACCCCTGTCATATTGTTATTGCTCATTGAGCCTTCCTATCCGGTGACTCCCATTTCCCTTTTTCCTGGTGTCATAGAGATAAAAACCAAAAGTGGCCACCCACATTTTTTTAGAAGATTTTTATGTCAGGATTTATGTATTGTCTGTCTCCCCATAGAAGATATTTATTTTCTGTTCTGGCACCTGACACTTGGACAGTACATAAAATCTGCCCATTGGGTACAAAGACAGCAATAAATTCCTAACGGAGGTTCACTCTGCTAGAATATATGTTTTTATTACTGCCTGTGTCCTTGTTATGCAGATCTACCCATACTTATCCTTACGTGTTCTGTTTGATACCAGTAGGTAATCAAGAATACAGACAACAATAAAACGTTAATTGAGTCTTTACCCTTCCCCACCATATAATAAAATGGCTTGAACTTGAAAACAGTTAACCAATTTTACATGGTATCAATATTTCTCATTCAGCAGAAATCCTGTTTCATTAGCAGAACAAGAAATTGTTCTCTTCAGTAAGACTGGTTATTTGAATGCCATGTTGCATGACATAATAATGGAAAAATCAATAGCATGGTCTTAAAATGCTTTCCTTACAACTTACAACTAATTGTATCCACAGCAATAATTATTGAAGGATAGTGATGGAATGGTTTGATCCAAGGAATTAATCCAACTGTCATCCACTGGATACCATAATAATGCTTGGACTTAATTTTTTTTTTTTGGGGGGGCTACTATTTTCTGAACCACGTTAACTAGAAATACCAAAGATTTGACCTTAACGACTTGTTTTCTTAACTGTGTAAATAAATAAAGCTTAAAGTGTGATTTTTACATCCCTATATTCTCAAGTGACAAAATTAAGAAATGAGAAGAACTATACCAAATTATTAGGAATGAGACGAACTATATCAAATTATTAGGAATGAGACGAACTATACATCTATGGTTATTTTGAAAAAATACACCAGCCTTAGTATAGGTAAGGCTGCATTTGCTTTTTAATATTCTGTTTCTATAATTGTTATTGTCTGAATGCAAAATTCAAGGTTATCATATCAATTACTACAATACAGGTTTAAAGATGTGTGCCCGTTAATTACCAGTATGAGCAATTTACCAGCGTATGAGGCTAGAGGATCCCCAAAGACTGAAAAATCTATCAAATGTAAATGACCCTTTTTGAAGTTGCTACATATTATGCAAATTGATTTGTTCTGGTGGTCACAGTTCTTTGTGTGCCATGTACAATGGGCGTATCTAAACCTGAAAAAAATTATTATATTGCAGCTTGCCTGTCCTCAGATGTGCTTGCTCCATTAGTTTTATTTTTGGGGCTTTTTTATCTTCATATTCAAGCTGCAGGCCAAGCTGTCCAGCAAAAGAGTCAGATAGAGGGTTGAGACAAATCATTTAACAGTGACAGGGGTGCTTACAATGGTTGGCTTTTATTCATTAATGTAAAACATTTATCCCAAACAGAAAAAAAACCTTGCTGTAACTGCATGAAAAGTGTTAGCTGGAGTTCTGCTTTAATTTGTTAGTTACGTCCATCTAAATCTGCTAGAGCATCTAACACCACCCTCCCCACAGGGTTATAATGCCGCTGTCCAAGGGTGACTCTGTTGCTCCTCCATAGAGTGGAACCACCATAAGACAGGAAGTTTATTACTGGCCAAACCACCAGGTGAAAATAAAGGAACAAAAGCCTAAAATAAGAAAACAATTGAAACCACCACATTACTATAAGGGCAGTTAATTTGCAATATTTTATATTTTTGGTTTTGGGTTCAGATGCGGTTTAACTTTTTTTTGTTAACAAGTTTTTAGAACATCAGCTTAAAATTGCTGCACCACCGCAGCAATAAATCACTTTTAATAGTGCTAAGTCAAATCTTGTGTAAACACAATATGGACCATAACATGCCTTATCCACTCTGCTCCGTGTGAACAGTGAGACAGGACCAATGTACTCACAGCCTTCCCATCTCAGCTGTCACAGTGCTGTGCTACTCCTGAATTGAAGGTGACAGGTTACACAAAGATGTCCTGTCGCCTCCAAATGCTATCAAACAGGGGCTTGTTAGTCCCTGTGTAATGGCAACAAAGTTAAGTGAAAAAAAGTAAAACATATTTAAAAAAATACGAATTTATAAAAAGTAAAAATAATCAATTAAAATTTTAAATAAGAAGAAATAAAATGTAATATAAAAAGTGATAAAAATGTAAAAAATATATAAAATCAATACAAACTATTAAACATGAAAAAGTAAAAGATAATAAGATAAATACAAAATTAAAAACTGCAAAAAATAAATAAAAAAATACTTATTTTTAGTGTTGGCAATTTGACATAAATAAATTGATTTTGTGTTGCAGTTTGGTCACTCAGGCTCAAAAACATGAGCCATCACTGCCTTAGGTAATCCACAGCAAACACCACTCGAATTCCAGAACCGGCTCACACTGTGATTGCATCCCAGGTGCAGGCAAACAAGTGTGCCACCGCTTATAGCAACTAAATCCATAAATAGCCGCACTCCAAGGGCCTTCATCAAAGATCAAAAATCTTTATTTATGGTTCTATTATGCTATCTCTATGAGTAAGCTGGAATGGTGAAACGTGTTAGAGGTCATGTGCGAGGAGATACAGTATGTATTTGCTACATAAATAAAGATATTTCTCCTCGGTGAAGACCCTTGGAGTGCAGCTATTTCTGGATTTGACTCTAACAGGGTTATTCACAAAGGGTGAAGAGTTTGGAGAAGGCAGGAGAAGTGAACAATCTAGGCCAACATAGCTGATTTGGAAACATTCTCCAATTCAGCTCACTTTCCAGTTCAGCTATGTTGTCATAGATTGTTCACTTCTCCTGCCTTCCCCAAACTCTTCACCCTTTTGTGAATAGCCCTGTAAGTATGCCTGTTGTCCAAAACTACAACTCAGCTCTTTCCCCCTCTCTCATAGTAAACACAGAAAATGCGCACAATGTAACATTATCATTGCTTGCTGGACGCAATGCATGATGGGATATGTAATCTTGCGAAATCGAGATTGCAGGGAAAGAGATGCAAAGCACACTGGGAATCCAGGAAGTTGATGAAAGTGATGGGCAGATGGAAGGCAGCGCTCACTACACAAAAAGGGATTTTTCCAAGTAACCTTTGATATTACCAACTCTAGTATGTATTCCTATTACGATGCTGATGTTATAACAGGATAACATCCACTGGGACTTTACAACTCCATTAACATTTGCAAGAAATCCTTATTACTAAACACATTATGTAAGTAAAATGTAAAGTGTGGGAAGGTAGTCTGTATGATGACACATTAGCAAAAACAAAGTCAAGCAGAAATGCAATCAAATCCGAGGATCATAATATGGATTATCTGTAGCGTAGCCCATATATTTTACCAAAGCCTAAAAAGATATTACTCCAGCAGTTAATATTCACTAAATTATTTATCTATCCTTCTGGCTTAACACACAATTACAGCCAACAGTTCAGCCTTGTGATGCCCCAGGCCATCATGAATCAAGGTGGCACTTTCCAGAATTGGGTAACTTGAGATAATCTGCAGAATTCTGGCTTTGTTACAAAGCTTTCTGTAATCTTAGGTCTGTTAACAACTGAATTGGAGCCATGTATGAAAGTGTTATGTAGTGCAGCTGGACCATTTTGGGGGGAAATTCAATTCTCATATTATTATTTTTTTTCCACTGGTTTTTGTGCATTTCTTTCAAGAATTGACTCCTGCTTAACTGTGTGCTTGCATTGCCATTCATTATATT
>NW_017306303.1:755136-757925 GCF_000935625.1 Nanorana parkeri
TGTTGTATTTACCTTTGTTAAGGGGCTCTGCGCAGTCCCAATTTTCTGGTTGCTTTTTATAGTAGTTGCTATGGTTTCTTGTTTGTATCTATGCAAAACTTAATAAAACACGTTTTTTTTAAAAATGGTAATGTAGATACTGGCCTGGGGGAGGGATCTAGGAAAACATAATCTGCCCATTGGGTACATCCACTACATGATTTGTAAATGTATTTAGAGGTGGAAGTGTGTTGGTGGCTGGTGTGCAGTCTCACAGGAACTGCTGCACACAGTGAAATTCCTGCTGCCCTAATGCCAATCATGGGAACTGCAATTCAGAAATATACAAAGCCTGAAGAAGGGATCTTTGACAACCCCAAAACCTTGCATCTTTAATAACTTAAATTAGCCAATAAAGGGTATCACTTAAACTCTAAGCTTTCTGCAAATACAAAGCCTTGGAATCCCATAGAACTCCGGGCAGAATAAAAAGTGCTTGTTTTGGTCTGGGGCAGTGATGACTAACGTTTCTGAGCTCCGTGCCCAAACTGCAACACAAAATCAATTTATTTATCTCAAATTGCCAACACTGAAAATACGTTTGCTATTGTGTTTTTGTTTGGGCGCTGGAGTTTAAAAAACTTTCAGCATCACTGCCTTAGGCAGAATAGTGAAACACACATTTTCAAACATTTATACATTCATAGATACAAACACATATAATCATACATGCATAAACACACACTCATAAAACACATCACACACTCTGACACATAAAAGCACACCCACACATATCACACACATTCATAAAAACACACTCATATCACACCCTCAATAAAACACACACACATACCACACACTCAATAAAACACACATACCACACACTCAATAAAACACACATGCATCACACACACTCAATAAAACACACACACACATATCACAAACTCAATAAAACACACACATATCACACACTCAATAAAACACATACGCAGCACACACACTCAGTAAAACACACACACATAGCACAAACTGAATAAAACACACACACTCATCACACACTCAATAAAACACACACATATCACACACTCAATAAAACACATACGCAGCACACACACTCAGTAAAACACACACACATAGCACAAACTGAATAAAACACACACACTCATCACACACTCAATAAAACACACACATGCACGTATCACACAAGCAATGAAACGCACACATCACACACACACGTAATGAAACACATCACACATGCATTAAAACACACACATCATACACATATCACACACTCATTAAAAAAACACACACACTTTAAAAAAACACACACATCACACACTCACTGGGGCACTCAGGGACTATCCCTGGTCATCCAGTGGAGGATCAGTGTGATCTGCATCTCTGGCTGATGCAGACCATACTAATCGCTCCTTCCTGTGAGCGGCGGCACCACAAGAGAGTGATTAGTATGGTCTGCATCAGCAAGAGATGCAGATCATACAGATCCTGCACTGGACCACCACGGGATGATTTTCATTTAATATATTGCCGCTTCGGGAATATATTCAATAGGATCCGGGCACCTTCCAGGTTTAAATATGGCTGCCGACATTCGCGGCGGCCATCTCTAAAAACGTAATGTGGCGTGGAGATTGGTGGGACACCAGGAGCCCAGATGAGAACCTGGAGTGTGTGGGCACCTAGACTCACATGCCACCAGAGGGGCCTCTGCGTGCCCTCTGTGGCACGCGTACTATACATTTACCATCGCTGGCCTCGCCTTGCTGCTAGACTGGTCCCGCCTTGCTGCTAGACTGGTCCTCGCAGCCTCCTTCACCTTCCGGTTCTGTAATGGAATGTCCTTTGGTGTCCTCATGACTAATACACTGTATTAGAGGTGACGACTTATGGATCCTTAGACCACCAGAATGGAGGGGGCGAGAGGCTGCAGGGAGTGGTCTAGCCGCCAGGTGGGACCAAGGTTTAGGTGAGTATATCCTTGTTATTTTAGACCCTAGACTAAAATGAGCACTTAACTCTTGCAGGGCAGGGGTAGCCCCACTGCAAGGGTTAAGTTTCACTCTGCCAGAAGTTCTGCTTTAACTAGCAAAAGTGTTTTACTCCAACAAACCTTTCATCCAACCTCCAAATGACTGGAAAAACAAATAATTTGTAGGTTAACCTGGTGGTCATCCGCTTACAAGAAGGTATTGGAGACCTCAATGGCCATCACCAAGGGGCTGCACATAATACTTAGTATATGTAATGCTACAGAAGACTGCAGACATACTAGAGGAAATGATGGTTAGAGACTGAGGACATGCTGCAGTTGTGGTTGAAGATTGGAGACAAGCTGCAGAAGACAGAGAGAGACTGGGGACATGTTACATGAAGCTAGCAAAGGTCACCCCTATACAAATCAATGCTCCCTATTCCAATGCAGACTGCTGGGGTTCAAGGTTCACACAACAAGTACCAAAGACCTGCAAGTTGGGCACCAAAGGGTTTACCCAAATATTTTTTTTTAACAGTTCATGGTCCACGTAACGGGGGATGTGTTAGGGGTATTCCTTTTACCTGCATACATTGGGGCTGATTCATAAAGGCTTCATCACCCGCTGGATGTAGCTACAGGAGCATACGTAAAAGTTATAAATACATTTCATAACATAAATCTTAGAATCAGATAGTTGTTTTTGTACACATACTGTATACTGTATTTATTATATGAATGTGTGTGTGTTTTGTGTTATAGATTTTTTTGTGAAAAAGTCTCCCCCCCCCCCTCCTAGATTTTGTCTATCACTTCA
>NW_017306303.1:758143-778561 GCF_000935625.1 Nanorana parkeri
CACCTGGATATTTCACAACTTAAACCAAAATCTCATGTTCTATAGTGTGTCACCACTCTTTAGGTACTGTTCAGGACATCATCAGATTGGAAGACCCTTTGTAAGGCTCCCCACACAATGTAAATCATATTTCTATTGTTTTCTGTTTTCCATATGGCAGGCATTTTTCTGTCTCATACAGATTTCCAAGGGACTAATTAAGCTGAAGGTCTTGCTTGGTCTCTCGGCGCAGTGTGAAATAAACACAGCTGCCATTCCGCTTGGCACTATAAACCATGTCATGGCCAATCCTACAGCCACTCGCTGCCTTTTCTGTTTGTCTCAGCCTCCACTAGTATTATGTGCATCGTAGTAGGTGATGTTTACCTTCCCTTGGGCCCATCTGCTATTCTGATCTCTAGGGTTGGAATGAAATTAGATTTTGTTTAGGAAATGGTAAAACACAGTTGCTATATAAGCAGAGCTCCCAGCTGCACCAAGTGATGGAGGAAGCTGCTAAATATTTCACAGAATACAGTGGTCTGCTTGGGGAGTGTCATTTGCATATCGTTGATTACACATCCTCAGGGCGAGGCTGCTATATTTCTCTGCCTTGCTTACATCAATGGAGCTGATGAGATTCTGCCTTCTTGTAAACCGTAGCTTGCTGCGAAGGGAAATCAGCATCCAGAGCTGTCCAAATCCTGAAATCTCTTTTTACTCCCCACAGGGATTCAACTACCCTGACACTCCATTAGGGTCAGTAACTGTGAATGCAATTGCTGCAAATTATGGACAAAACAGAGAGGCTAAACTTAGACTATACACAGGAGAGAAGATTTTTATAGTTGACTAACGACAATTTAAAAGTCACACTAGAGGCAATGCTTTTTATCCGTGTTGTGTATCTTCTCTGTCACTAAGGGGTCTATTCATGAAGCAGCCGAAGGATCTAGCCGTAGCTTTGGCCGATCATCCGGCTAGCTTCGGCCCCAGGTCCCCTTCGGTTCAGCAGAACCAAAGGGCTGCTGTAGGGGCTATTCACTATAGCCCGTACAGCTCCCGAACCTGGCCGAGCGGCTCAGTCGAGCTAAACGCATATGCCTCGGCTCGGCTGAGCCGGACTGAAAGCCGAAGCTGGCCGAGCGGCCGGCCATTGGCCGCCCTCTGCTGCAGTTCTCCATCAGGTCCACTACTACTGATTGACAGCAGCAGAGGGCGGGTATAATAGCTAGTTTGCTATTGGCTATTGCAAATTGAAATAGCCAATAGGAATCTAGCAATGCCTTCCTATGGCCCAATTTAAAAAAAAAAAATCTATTCTGACATCGCTCCGTGACAGAATAAAGAAAAAAAAAAGCAGTGTTTCTCTCCTTGGCGGCCGGGAGCGGGAGACTCCCGGAGCGCCCGGGAGAGTTTTTTTTCTCTTTTTTTTTATGGCAGCAGAAAGGCTGCATATAACAAATGGGCCAATGGCTCCTCTAGCATTGCTTTGGCAGTCCCTTGAGTTAATATATAAAACAAATTGCTATGTAAATACCATTTTTAAATTATTTATCTGTGGTCATGTGAATGCTAACTTTTGGGTTAACCTCCATTCCTTTCTGTGTGGTTGGTGTTGACTTTTGGGGGCTTACATTTCATGACCTACTGTGGGAACAGCAGTGGAAGTGCTGACCTGCCATGTAGTAATGTATTTACAATGGACAATAGCACAATGGAGAGCTGACAAGACAGAGGCAGCTGGGAATTTCAATGGCATCCAAAAGGAGTTGTCGGCCACTGTGTGCCTGTAGAGGGTGCATTATCTCAGGGACCGAGCAGAACAGCCGAGCCGAATGCCGCTCACTGCTGTTCGGCATCTATAAGAATAGACCGAACAGCAGCGAGTAGCCTGCTGGAGGTTCAGCTCAGCCGATTCAGATGTTGGATCGGCTGAGTCGAACTCCTTCTGCACTTCGGGTCGGACGAACATGCTGAGCATGTTCGGCCAACCCGAAGCCACCCGCTGTACGGCTGATTTATCGGCTGAAATCAGCCGTACCAGCCTGAAGTGAATAGCCGAACAGCGTTCGGCTCACTTCGCTTTAGGTCGGTCATTCACTCGGCTGCCTACGGCAGCTTAGTGAATAGAGATTTTTCTTCTTCTTCAAAGAAAAATCTTACTTAAGAGATTGTGTGAAGTCATTATAAAAGCTCCCAGTATATATTTATAATCTAGCAGCATGTGCACTTGATATGCTGATTGTGATTTACAGATGTACCAGCACTGCATGATACAAATTACTATCCTTCAGATGTTCTGTGTGCAGTCAGCCCTGATTCAGACCTGAGTGTTTATAACTTGAAGCTCAAAGTTCCAAAACGCTCCAGGGACGCTGATCTCTCTACAAGTGGCCGGAGCCGTGATCTTACGGCTGGCTCCGGCCACTTGCAGAGAGAACACCGTCCCTGGTTACCTGCTAACCAGGGACACTGATCTCCAGACAGCTAACTCTCCCTGGCGCTCCGGGAGTCTCCCGCTCCCGGCCGCCAAGGAGAGAAACACTGCTGTTTCTTTTTTTTTTTATTCTGACACGGATCGAAGCCATGCGTAGCAAGCCGATGTAAGGCTGATTTAAGACGATATACGGCTGAAATCAGCCGTACAAGCCTGAAGTGAATAGCCGAACAGCGTTCGGCTCACTTCACTTGGGGTCGGTTGTTCACTTGGGCCCTCGGCAGCTTAGTGAATAGACGCCAATATTGTTTACCACAGTGGCCTTTCAAGTCAGCTAGAATATAATTGGTTGCTCAGGGAAGCACCTCTTTTATTGATTAAGACCCCCCAAAGAATTTCAGTCTTAGGCATTTAAGGTAATCTTTTATGTCAACCAAAGCATATGAACTAGCAATGCTTGTAAAGCACAGTTTCTTTGGGCACGGGCAGAACTCTAGATCCTAGGACCTAGCTATATCCAGGGCCTCTACTTATCTTTCAGGAAACCCTAAACTTGACCCTTCCCGGCGCTAAGCGCTTTATGCAGCTATAAAAGTGAAAGCTTGTGTTTGCCCCAGAGGCTCTTGCATTTGATAACTGAATGACAGTAGATGGAGCTTAACACAGGGGGGAAAATCATCTTGTCTTGGAGAAATGTAGAGGCCTTGCATACAGACCATAAGATCTAGGGTAGGGGTAGGAAAACTCTGGCCCTCCAGCATAAATGAACCTACAAATCCAATCATGCATTTGCCTCTGGGCAGCTGTTAGAGTCTTGCAAGGCCTAATGGGATTTGTAGTTGCACCACAGCTGCAGGGCCAGAATTTGCCTCCCCTGAACTATAGTCTTAGATCAGGGGAGGACTAACACAAGCACTAATCACAAAGTGCCTGCTTTTTGCTAGTAATGTTAGCTTGTGCACTGTGGGAGGCAGGACAGGTTCACTTATGCTCTTTTTTTTATTTATTATTCTGCTTTTAGTTTATTGTAACTAACACAGACAACATAGAAATGTCTAATGTTAAAAAAAGACAAAATAAAGATTTGATCTTTTTTGTGTAAAATCATTTGGACCACAGAGGCAAATATACAATACATCCAACCAAGTTATAAACACCGTTCCTGAATACATGTCGTATTACAAAAAGTTCTCGGCATCTAAATGGATCTTTAATCGATACAAAAGCCCCAAACCTCAATTCAACATAGAATGAAAAACAATTGTTAAAAGCACTCTGAATCAATAGTTAAGCAAATTGTAACACACAGAATGCACAGCTGCTATCTGCTTTAAGTGGATTTCCATGACATGTTAGCATACCTCAGCTCCCTGTCTCCTCCACTAACACTGTATATTGCCCATTAAACATTTCGTGATAGTCACAGCACTTATAATGAGCATTTCTGATTGCCACCAACTTAGTGTGACCTTGAAAGTGTGTTTTTTGTTGGGTTTTTTTGTTGTAAGTAGATGGAAAGGCTGCATATAACAAATGGGCCAATGGCTCCTCTAGCATTGCTTTGGCAGTCCCTTGAGTTAATATATAAAACAAATTGCTATGTAAATACCATTTTTAAATTATTTATCTGTGGTCATGTGAATGCTAACTTTTGGGTTAACCTCCATTCCTTTCTGTGTGGTTGGTGTTGACTTTTGGGGGCTTACATTTCATGACCTACTGTGGGAACAGCAGTGGAAGTGCTGACCTGCCATGTAGTAATGTATTTACAATGGACAATAGCACAATGGAGAGCTGACAAGACAGAGGCAGCTGGGAATTTCAATGGCATCCAAAAGGAGTTGTCGGCCACTGTGTGCCTGTAGAGGGTGCATTATTTTTCTAAAGGAAATGCCATTGTGTGCCTGTAGGGTATGCATTATTTTCCTATAGGAAAGGCCACTGTGTGCCTGTAGAGGGTGCATTATTTTTCTAAAGGAAATGCCATTGTGTGCCTGTAGGGTATGCATTATTTTCCTATAGGAAAGGCCACTGTGTGCCTGTAGAGGGTGCAATATTTTCCTAAAGGAAAGACCACTGTGTGCCTGTAGGGGTTGCATTATTTTCCTATTGGGAAGGCCACTGTGTACTTGTAGAGGGTGCAATATTTTCCTATAG
Source organism: Nanorana parkeri (assembly GCF_000935625.1). NCBI lineage: Eukaryota > Metazoa > Chordata > Amphibia > Anura > Dicroglossidae > Nanorana > Nanorana parkeri. The sequence goes on from NW_017306303.1 coordinate 762,720, forward strand.
GAAAGGCCACTGTATGTCTGTAGGGGATGCATTATTTTCCTATAGGAAAGACCACTGTATGCCTGTAGAGGGTGCAATATTTTCCTAAAGGAAAGGCCACTGTGTGCCAGAAGGGAATGCATTATTTTCCTACAGGAAAGGCCACTGTATGCTTGTAGAGGATGCATTATTTTATTATAGGAAAGGCCACTGTATGCCTGTAGAGGGTGCAATATGTTCCTAAAGGAAAGGGCACTGTGTGCCTGTAGAGGCTGCATTATCTTCCTGTAAAAGGCACACAATGTGCCTGTGGAATGTGAACTGTGTGTCTGTGGAGGGTGCATTGTCTGCCCGTGGGAACGGTCCCTGTGAGACAATGGGCACCATAATGTGTGCCTGTGAGAATGGCCAGTGTCTGTGATGCAAGCCATACTGTGTGCCTGCAGAAGGAATAATGCATTCCCAGTTTGAGCTGAAATGCGATGGGGGCTCATTTTGTAAAAGAGAGATTGAAAGATTGGGATTAGCTTCCTTCAAATATAGGCTATGAAAGAAGTACTGGCATCTGACTGGTTCTGTAAAACTTTTCAACCAATTTTCTGTAATGCTGGCCCAGTAGGGCTGACACATAATTCTGACAAGGAGAACCCCACAGCATCAGCATTTCACTGGAAGTCCCTCTGTTAAATAAATTGGCATTAATCATTAACACTTCAATGTTTCACTGTTTCATGTTTCTGCCCTTCAGCACTGAAGCCAAGGCTTTGATGACAATTAGAATGGTGTTTTCTTACTTTCCTTTTGTTTTTCCTGTTTCTCCAGAGTGCTGCAAATTACTCCCACAGACGAGACAAATACTAGGGGGTTTATCTGATGTTCAGTCAAACTGTTCCATGTGTGTCTTCGATAAGGAAAAGAGAATGCAAGTCACTAGGGGAATAATAGAATGTATGACTAACCATTGGGGCTAAAGTATCAACTATGTTGAGCAACCAACCCCTGCAGAATTGGAAACTGTGTGATCTTGCCTTAAAAGTGACACAAATGTATTCTCAGTTTACTTCTTAAGTGAAATCCTCAGAAATTGCACTGCTTATATCTCCAATGTGCTACTCTGATAAAAATGTTGCAGCTGGTATTTTCTAGAACGTATCTGCATAAATGTAAAATAACACGATAGAATCAATGATATTATACCTATACATGGCATCAAAACTAACCCCAAAGACATGCTGGGAGGTTAATTGGCTCCTGTCTAAATTGGCCCACGCATGTATGCAGGTGAAATAGTGACCTTAGATTGTAAGCTCCTTGAGGGCAGGGACTGATATGAATGTGCACTGTTGAAAGTGCTGCGTAAAATTGTCGGCGCTATTTAACCACTTGCTGACCGGGGTGTTTACAGCCCCTTCCAGTCCAGGCCATTTTTCACTATTCAGCGCTGCGGTACTTTGGCTGACGTTTATTCCGTCATGCAAAGCTGTACTGAAATTATTTTTATGCCATTTTTTGGGGACAGATAGAGCTTTTTTTTGGTGGTATTTAATCACCACTGAGGGTTTTATTTTTTACTATATAACAAAAAAGCACCGAATATTTTTTTTTAATGGTTTTCCCTTTATTATTTTAGGAAACATTTATTTTAACCCAATTTTTTGGTAAAATATAAAAGGCGGGATAACGTTGGGTAAATAGACACCAAACATGTCAAGCCTTAAAATTGTGCGCGCCCGCAAAATCGCAAAAAAACACCATAGCCTAAAATTGGTCAAAGGCAACGCTTTAAAAGATTTTACCGCTCATCAGTTTAGTGATCAGTAATTGATGGCCCTAAAATGATTGCTCTCATTGCGACGTTTGCGGCGATATGTAACACGTGCAGCATAACGAGAGCAATCGTCGTCTAGGCGCATCTAACGCATTTTTGCGCATCTATGTGGGGGTGGGGGACTTTTAAAAAAAATTGTGGGTTTTTTTTTGTTTTGTGTGTGTACATTTTTATTTATTTTGTGAGAAATCTTTTTTTTTAAACTTTTTTTACACTTAACTTTATTGTTATCACATAGGGTGCTAATAAGTACCTTATGTAATAACAAATTACAGTTACAGGTCCCCTTTATGGAGACATCAGGGGTCTCTAAGACCCCTAATGTCACCTAGGGAACCCCAGAGAAGCTGATGAAGCACAGATCTGCTTCATCAGCTTCTCTCCGGTTTCTGTACCGGAGAGTGACAGATGAATGCGGAAGACCTGGAGGAGAGCGGAGGGAGATCGGGTACTGATCTCTCTCCGTTCTCAGTGCACAGAGCCACATCGCCCGGGATGGATAGACGCCTGGGATCGCAGCGGCGGCGGGGACAGCGACCAGAGGTAAGGAGGGGCGCACCTTCACTTCCATCATACAAGCGATCGGGCGTCTTTACAGAAGCCGGACCGCTTGTATGTAAACGGCCATCGATGCGAGCGGGAACGAAGGACGTCTAAATACGCCCACCCACATCCAGGAGACTCCCGTCCGGACCGTCTTTCAATGATCGGCGGACAGGAGGTGGTTAAATAACAATAATAAATAAATAATGCCATTACATTAGTGTCATGACATGGTAAGAAAACTTTGGAAACACTAATGCTGTGAAGAGCGCCGGTAGATTCAATAGACTCTTCTCCTATATAGTTATAACTCATTAGTTGCCAGTTCTCCATCATCATCATTTGTTGTCATGGAAACGGCATCCCAACGGAGAAGGTTATTAGGCTAATGCAACCAGAGTCTGAAACCGAGAGCTTACCAGTCTCCCTCCTATTAGCTTTGTTCAGGATGGGCTTTTATATAATACTCATCTGCTTTGTCTAACATGTAATTGTTCTATAAGCTTTTGAGTATTATATCCAGCACTATAAACAGATTTCTTAACATTCACATCTTTACGGAATCCAACATCAAACAGTCATAATTTCTTGTCAAATTAAGAGGCAAAACACGTCTGAAATTCATAGGAAAACATTGATAATTCTGCCTTGCAGCATTAGGGTCCTCAGTTTGAATCCTGCTTAAGACACCATCTGCATGGAGTTTGCATGTTCTCCCTGTGCTTGTGTGGGTTTCCCCCAGGTACTCAGGTTTTCTCCCACACCCCCCAAAAAAGACCTCAAATTGTAAGCTCCTTGAGGGCAGGGACTGATGTAAATGTACTGTATATAAATCGCTGTGTAAATTGTTGGTGCTATATAAATGCTTATAATAATAATTTTTTCCTAACTGGCAAGTGGAGTTCATGGCTCCCTACACAGACCCCCGTCTCCATGCTCTAATTGTCTGACGTCTTTGATGGTACCTTATAGCACGCTACTGTATTGTTGGATGCTTTATATAATTACTATCAATTGTGGGCTGCGTCCCACATGAAGTGCCTTGTACCAATACCATTTATGTTATACCCTTGTGTACTGTTTGCCTTCTTCCAAAAATAATAAATATGAATTTAAATGCTTATAACAAATACATTTTGTGTATAATTGGTCACTTATCATAATCACGGTTCCAAGCTGTTATAGAGATGAACTGTGTTTAACCAAGACCGTCAATCTATATACAGTACTGAGAACTGAACACATCAGTAGACAGGAAATCATGGCCAATCAAAAGATAAAGTTGTCTGATAAATAAGATATTAAAGGGTATCTATGGTCAAAAACTAAAAATAAATACGCTTCTACAAACATTTGTGAAAGAATGGGTCGCTTTCAGAAGCTCAGTGAATTCAGTGTGGTATCGTGCATCCAACCCTTACATCACCAAGTGCAATGCAAAGCGTTGGATGCAGTGGTGTTCTCTGGAGTGACGAATCCCGCTTCTCTGTCTGGCAATCCGATGGACATGTCTGAGTTTGGCTGTTGCCAGGAGAACTGTACTTGCATGACTGCATTGTAAAGTTTGGTGGAGGGGGTATTATGGTGTGGGGTTGTTTTTCAGGGGTTTGGCTTGGCCCCTTAGTTCCATTGAAGGAACTCTTAAGGCATCAGCATACCAAGACTTTGTGGGAACAGTTTGGGGATGGCCCCTTCCTGTTCAAACTTGACTGCGCACCAGTACACAAAGCAAGGTCCATAAAGACATGGATGAGCAAGTTTGGGGTGGAGGAACTTGACTGGCCTGCACAGAGTCCTGACCTCAACCCGATAGAACACCTTTTGTGATTAATTAGAGCGGAGACTGCGAGCCAGGCCTTCTCGTCCAACATCAGTACCTGACCTCACAAATGCGCTTCCGAAGAATGGTCAAACATTCCCATAGACACACTCCTAAACCTTGTGGACGCCTTTCCAGAGGAGTTGAAGCTGTAATAGCGGCAAAGGGTGGTCCTACTCAATATTGAACCCTATGGACTAAGATTGGGATGCCATCAAAGTTCATGTGCATGTGAAGGTAGGCGTCCCAATACTTTTGGCAATAAAGTGTATGTATTTCTTTACTGAATTTCAATAAGTTCTATCTTACTCCTAATAACCATATCAACCCAGATGTCTGTAATCTTACTAATTGAAGATGCCCAAAGGATGCACTTCCTCAATTCAGTGTCATCATTTTACTCTCACAAAGCCTGCCTTCTGAACTACAACTCTGAACAATGTAACATTATGATTGATTGCTGGAAGCAATGCACAATGGACTTTGTAGTCTTGAGAAATCGAGATTGCATCACATCAAGTAGCAAAGCACACTGGGAATCCAGGAAGTTGGTGAAAGTGATGGGCAGACAGAAGGCAGCACTAACTACATAAAAGGGATTTTTTCAAGTAAGTGTTGACTGCATTATGAAAAACAACTACTCAGATTATGAAAGACAAATGCGGTCCCTCAGGTTGAAGACTGGATAGCCGAAGTTTGATATCTCATGCAGATGGAGGAAATTGTTCTAGATGGGAGGACAAACACGCAATATTTATGGGCACATGGGGTACCTGGATAGAATTTCTTGAGGGACCCAATATTAATATCGGTAGAAGCCTATTTGATTGAACAGGGTAGCTAAAGGTTAAGTACGGGATATGGTGATTTGAAGAAAGGGCCTCCCAAAAACTGATGTATTTGTTTTGGGTGGTCTGATAATTTCAGGGTTATAAATATAAAGGATATGAAAGGAGGGAGGAGGTGTTTCCTGGAGCAGCTAATCCCAATAAAGATGTAGTGCAGAAAAGAAGATAAACAGCAGAAAATAATTCCATATTTTCTATTCTCCACTTCTGTCCTCAGATGCAGATTATGGACATTTTATACTAATTGTGGAAAGGATAAGGAACCATTATCAGATCTCTATACTCTTATCTGGGCTTAAAACAATAGAATAACTGATGCTGAAAACAGAGGACATAGCAGACACTACAGACAGCTTGGCGCACAAGTGACTTAAATAATTACCTGCAAGCTCATTTTTAACAGGGCGATATTAAATCTGTGACAAGTTGGACTACTAACATGAATTATAATATTTATGGGAGTTAAATTATACAGTCATTTATTTTAATCGCCTAAGCACCAGGAAATCGCGGCATGATATATCTGTGATCAGTGAAGATGTATCGCAGTCCCTATCTCTGCATTCTGCAGCAGAATAAGAAAGACGTCTGTAGAAGAAAGCCGACATTTGTACAAGAGGGACCGTGCAAATCAGAAAACTGCCACATACTTCAATATTTCTATTATCTCTGCAATGGATATCCCTCTGTGTTTAATTATGACACTAGCTCTCCTCTGTAGGATTTGTTATTAATATGGAGCAGATCTTTTTTTCACAAAGTACATTTAAACTAAAGAAAAAGGTAGAAATAATAGAACAACAAGTTGCAATATATGAACAATGGCCATAGTCATGATAAATCTACTGCACTATGCAGTCTGATTGGTGACAGTCCAATTTAATCTCATTAATCAAGGCTGTAAAATTATATTTTCTATATTTAAATGTAGGACTAAGGCCTCATGCACATGGGTAGATACAAACGCCACTTTTTTAGGGCCACTGAACGCAGCTCAAGTTCAGGCAATGTGTGCATGCACATTGTGGAGTTCAGATCCATTACTAGCATAATTTACACACATTAATGTGGGTGTATGCGGTTAACTTCAATCTAGTGGTTGGAATAGATGAATATTGCAGCCAAGAGCATACGTTTACATGCATACGCCTTTAAACGCCATTAGTGCGTAAACATGCATGAACGTTGCAAGCGTAGATGGAAGTATTTTAATGAGCCCTTAAAGGCTAAGTTTACTTTTCTGAGCATGTTTCATGTTACACCTATACTTAGGGTGTAACATAAAACATGGTCAGATCACAGATCCCCCACTTACCTGTATCGTGGGGGTTCTTCTCCCCGCAGGCTTGTTTACAAGTTTTGATAAATCTCTGTCAGAGTTTAATATTACTTTAAGTTTATATCTTATGTATAAGTATACCTGATACAAATCAAACAGACTATAGTTCTTTTTAAGGGAAGGATCATGCAGTGAATGTAAATACTTTTCAAGTTATAGAACAAGAATAGTTGTGTTTAATAATATCAGAATTACGGAAACAATTCAGTGCTATGCACCTGAAACACATCAACATAACCTGCTTTATGTGCCTCAGGCAGAAGAAATAATCCTTTTACTTCTGTACAAACCAGGTTACAGCATGGACTACATAGACAGAGAGAACGTTATAAAATATTTATGGAGAAAATGAAATTCCGATTTCCCGAGCGCTGCCTCTCACCCTGTGAAGTTCTTTTACTAAAGTCGGTGCTTAGAATTAGCAGCTCTCGTGACGTACACTGGCTGCATGTCTGCCTAAGGACCATGACACCCTGGCCATTAAACAGCAGCTATACAATTGCTCTCTTTAGTATTTTGTTGCTGGGAAAAGATACATTGCAGTCAATGGAACATCTTTGTCACAGAAATTCCAAGCAATTTGGAGCTTAGCCACTGGCTGAGGGACTGACTTTTTGCAGCTTTTGGAGCTAGGAGAAGAATCAGCTTCACCAGCTACTCCCGGTATCCAATGCAGCTGCATTATGCCTGCGGTCCGATCCGGTGCGATCAAAATAGTGCTTGCAGCATTTTTTTTTTCAATCAAGAAAATGTTTATTTTGTTTTACATTATACAGCAGTATACAAGTATATCAGAAGCACGCGTTCACATGTGATGTTTTGGCATAGGTAACGGTGAGCCTCATCGCTTTCTATACAGTCAATATTGCCGTGAAGGCACTATACAGTGTTACAGAGGCTAACAGATGCCATTTAACATTTATAAATCATTAATGCTTGCAGCATTTTAATCGCCACCAGACGAAAGGCAAAATGCGCCTTGCGATCCCGTGCGGCCGATCGAATTGCGGACAGAGGGCATGGCTACGGTGCCATTCACTTTAATGGCCCGCCACGCCCCTCCTGCCACACAAAAAAGTGAGCCGGCCGCAATGTGAGGCAGAATCGGGCCGGAATGCACTGCATCTGGTGTGAACGAGGCCTAAGGCCCCTTGACTGCTGAGAATCATAGTTAAACACTTATTTTACGTTGAAAATACTATTACCGTTGCCCTCCCACCACCAATGAATACTAGACAAATGACTTTGTTGGAAGGGCAGGGTCACAGCTTTATTGATGTTATTATCATCATATAAAACATAACTCTTTTCTGTTTACATTAAATCGTGCCAGTCACGGATAAACTGTGAGCACCCAAACATCATGACTTTATAACCCAATGCAGAAAATCTGTCTTCACCATCAGTTCTAGACAGATGTCCAACTATCAAAGAATTTCAGCAAAGTTAACGTGGTAACCAATTAAGCTGGCAAGGTCAAAAACATGCCAACAAAGCTGTTAAAGTTATAAATGAAAATTAGGGGAGGGTGGGCAGGGATGTTCAGCTTGCTGGTCGACTCCCAAGAGGCCAGCAAGCCCACCTCCTCCCACTTATAACACTTTGCTTGTCTCCGCCTTTGTAAGCTATCCCCAAATTAATAATTAATTACGCCCCCTTATACAGAAGGTCCATTTTACTGACCACATCCTCACTGCATGATTCCAGCAGTCAAGGCTCCCTCTCTTTACAGGTCACGGGATCTGCCATTCACACGGGCTGATCAGCAGAAGGTCCATCAACAGATCCTTTCCTGATCACAGTAGTACGGAACGGATGTCACCACGCTGAAGGAAGAAACTGAAACTGCGGGACCCCATGTGTGTCTATGGGGAATCGGAAGTAAACAGATATGTGTCCGTTTACTTCAGATTACCCCTGATCTGGCACGATCTAGTCCGTCGAAACAGATCTCTGATCCTTTTTTTTTTCTGAACCTAGTCAGAGCCAAGGCTAACCGGGTGTAAACAGACGCTCGTCCATTTACACGCAACTGCCCATAGATTTGCATAGAGCATCCAATCGGATCCGGCTAAAAAACTTACAGGCACACCCGATCGTGAAAAGGTCCTAAAGATGAGTTCAGGACTTCAGGACTTGACCAAACCCAGACTGAACCTGAGTGCCTCCAGTCAAGGAAGTGCCATGTGAATTTCCACCCAATCAGCTGCATGCAAACAAAAGGGGGGAGGCTTGTGCTGATTTAATTTACCTTATATGGTCTATAAGGTGTTTAGCCTAAAGACCCTCATTAGGTAAATGTAATTTACCAAGAATAGCCATGTAGCCATAAAAGGTCAATAATGTCACAGCATGCTGTCCCTTAGCTTATGACAAGCTGCATTTGTGGAATTCCACTCCCACAGCTGATTGGCCAGCATGGAAAGAGCTCCCTTCTGTGTTTGGAAGAATCTCTTTCCGTGTTTGGGAGGACCTCATTCAGTGTCTGGGAGGAGCTCTTTCTGCATTCGAAGGAGCTCAGGTTTAGACTGGGTTCAGTCCAAACCTGAGCTCATCCCTACCATTGACAATTGTACACCAGTAATTTAATGCTGCCTACATAAGCACTGTAGCCAGTTACAGAAGTTACAGCAGTTAACAAAAACTTGCCATAAGCAGAGAAATGTTTAGCATCTTTGCTCCAAAATTTTTAATGTGACAGAATGGTACATGGGCGGCAGGGAGCAGAGGGGCGGCATGGGTGTAGAATCTCCTGACGCACAGGACATGCAGTTCTGGCCGCCGTGTTTTCTACATTTAGCCCTGCTTTGGGCTATGAAAAGGATTTAGAAATATAAATAAAGGAAATAAACATACTGACTGGGTCAGGTTTTTTTTAATGGTGGATAACATATTAAATCATGCACTTCATTCAGGTTTAGTAATAGAAAGATGCTAGATAGATAGATAATCATTTTATATACAAATTTTTTAAGGTTTTTAGTAATTCTTAGCAATTTACTACTGATGACACCACATATGAACTATTTACCTTTTTATACCTTTTTTATGTCTATTAAAGAATGGAAGTTAGCTTTCAGTGCTATGGGGACACCTAGTGGCTCCTTGTACGAAGGACTCCAATTAAGGATTTTTACAAGATCTATATAAGCTGCTAGATGGTATCAATGGATAGACCTGCAAACCCCTGAGGACGTCAATTGTGACGAAACACGTCGGGGCGGCCTATCCATACTGATACCACACCATACCAGGAAGTAGCAGAGGATTTAGTCGCTACACTAAACCGGCCGGTTATTTGCTTTTAAACTGTGAGTTGTCTATATTTTATAAATAAATGATTATGCTTACTGCACCATGAGGAGATTTCTTTTTTAATTATATAAAAATATAACGGACGGAACACTGCTGAAAGAGATGTCTCGGATGTGGACCCTCTGATGTACTATCTCCGCATTATTATCTCAGCTGTGGGGTGAGTGCGCACCCCTAAGGGGACAGTTTGGAGAGATTGATACACGCTGGTGTGGGGATAAGCCATATACCATCTTGAAACAAGTGTTGAAGATTTCACTGGATTCACTTTTTCAATTTATCACCGATCACATTCCTTTGTTTTTTTTTGTATAAAGAATGAATCACCAGTTGGGACTATTCTAAGTTGTATTGTCCACGGGCAACATAACTGTACACAAAAGTTTAGATATTATTTGATGCACAGTTTTTCTTTTCACCTGGAGGATATAAGAATATAACTATTGTTTATGTTGTGGCATTTCACAAATATTTTTTCACCGCCATTGGAACACAATAGATTATTTTGTCACTATATATATTAAATTTGCATATTCACTCTATAGAAATTTCCTACCCTTTAGGATTGATTAACTTTGTCCATAACTTATTTATATAAATTTTTGATATACCCGAAGAGGGGATTACACTTTATTCACTTTAATAGCGCTGCACACTCAAAATCTTATCTTCACAAAACATAGCGCAGCAGCTCTCACATCGCACTCAGTCCAGAAGCGCAGATTTTACATTGTTTCATAGATAGATAGATAGATAGATAGACACATAGATTTTTATATTTTTAATAGTAGATAGTGTTTTTTTAAACACAGTGAGTGACTTTGTATTAGATGAACATTCTGCCTGAGATGAGATGCATTGGATCACTAAGTAATGGCATTTTCAAGGGCAAACTGACAGGAGCAAGATGTCTTTATATAAATGTAAAGAAATTGTTTCATGCTTATAAAAAGCTGTCACACTGTGCGAACCCGCTAGTTTAGATGAAAAAGCTTAAGAAACCCCAGGGAAGAAAGAGAAACACTTTATACAATCTTAGGGCAAATCAATCTTTTTTTGGCATGCGGCAATACAATGCAGGACAGCTACAAAGCTTTTAGGACTTGAAATACCCAGGGCTGTATATTGAGCTGATGACACTTTGACCACATAAGTTCTATACAGGTTGGCCAGAGCCATTACAGTGAAGTCTAGTGGCTAAAGTATTTCTCCATTTACTACTTTATGTACACTTTGTCTTTGCTACGAGTCAAGGATGCATTATAGCAGCTTTTGTGTCAGGAAATGTATCATGTGAGCATTTGGTGACATAAAATATGTTTCTCCACTCCCTAATGTTAGTAAAAGTTTAATGGTAAATAATTGCAAGGGAGGTCATTGTTGGGGCTTTTCTGGCTTTAAGGTAAAAAATGTCCATAGATTCTACTGAATTGGCCATGTTGGGGGTAAGAAACCCTTGTCCAATCTTTTCTGTTTTCCTCCTGACAAGCCAGTTCCAGAAGTGACTGCAATGGCCCTTTCATACTCCTCTGTACAGGCTAAACACAAATGTTTGTCCAAGCTAGCCATTTGTGTTTACAAGCATGGTGGTTGTTAGAGATGCATGTCCAACTGCAATTTTCTATCTATGGCCTTGTTAGCTGCCTTAGCCATAAGGCAGACCTGCAGGTATCTAAACCCTTTTCCCCAACAACTCACTGCCTTTTATTCCATTGTGATTGAAGGAGGAGAGGAGGGTGTCGGAATGTGTCATCATCTCTTCTTTACATTAATGGAAAATTAAAGGAATAAAGAGTATTCCCAAACTTAAACTTGCATTTTAATGTGGACCATATGAGTTCTCCTTCCTCCCATCAATCAGGTCTTATTAAAGTAGATGTGAAGCAAAGCAAATATCTGGAAATAAATCCTATTTAGCCTAATGCAGCTCTAGTTGGAAAACAATTTGCCCTTTGTCATTCTGATGTCATTGTGAAAATGTTATAGAAAAAAATCCTACTGACCCCATCATATGTGATTTAGAAGCCATCCTCTAGGTTTAACAAGTTGAGTATCATTCAAGGATTGTGTGGGACAGTTGTCTGTATCATGTGACAATATATGTGTGTCTAAAGCCACTGCTACATTTTTAAAACTTTCTCGAATCCCGGAGTGGGGCTTTCATTAATAAGTGACATTAAAGCTCCCCCCTCCCTATGCTGCTGTAAGCACTTACCTTATTTGATGCCGATCATCTTCTTCCTTCCACTCGTTCCCTGGTGCTGGTCTCTGATCCACCGCAGACTCCTTGTGTCCCACGGTGTCTGTCCCATGCTCACGGCTGCGTCCATTGAGTTTCATTTTCTCTCCTCTCCCCTCTGCTCTACTGTGCATGCGCCCTCACACTTCTACTTCACAGCCGTTCGGGAGCTTCAACTGGGAGCAAGCGGCGCTGGAACAGGTGAGTAATTAGGTATATGCCTAATTTTTTTTTTTTTTTTATCATTGGGCATATATCTACTGGTTGCTAGCAGTAGATATGTGCCAAAAAACGAAAGACTTTAGTTATACTTTAAAGAATGTGTGCTTTGTACATATTTGTTTTAGCAAAATGCTCTAATGTCTATGTTTCTGTAATGTATTACCATGTCAACTGTTCTGGCAAATATTATATTAGCAGATAAGATATTGTGCATGAATGCAGATTTTAATTACTTCAGACCTTGCATTATGTATCTGCCATCTAATTCTAAAGATAACATTTTATCTTCATAATCCTTCCCCGACGGCCCAGAACACACAAAGTGCTAGCAGCAAGAAAGATGAGGGAAACATGACATATACACAGCTTTGTACGGTTTACTGCAATATGGAACATACCAGAGGCATTCTTATTGCTAATGCTGTAAAATAAGAATAGCTGATTACTATAAATGCCAAGTATACTGGGAACTGCACTGATTTTTTTTCTATCCTGGAAAATTTCACCTACTCTTTCAAAGGAAATTATTTCACTTATGACTGCTTAGTTTATTTTGTAGAATATACTAATAAAGGGGTTAAGTTGCACTGAACCGCTGCAGAGATATCACTGCTTCCACTCAGAAAGTCAACAGTCCTCCTCTGTAGTATGTTAGTGGGGGACAGGCTTTTCCACTCAAGCTGTGGCTGCTTTCTAAGGAATACAGACTGAGAGTTTGCACACCTATGTTTTGGTGGACCTGGTATGTCTTCTAACTAATTTAAACTGAAAGTTTGATTTGTGTTAACCATATCACAAAATTCTAAGATAGAGGAACATGGGTACAAATGAAAAATCTTTAATGGGATCTTCTGCAGTTTTGACACTAGTTTTCTCATTTATTTTTTTATTATGGATAATGCATTTGGGAACACACCATGTGCACGCGTATTAACAAAGCTAGAAGCAGGCAATGAGATTTAACCACATTTTCACAAAATACATAAATCTAGAGGGCCATTCACATTATCAGAATCCACTTATAGCTTATACAGTATATAGTTTTTCTTTGGGTAAACAGACCGTCAATTAATTTATACAGTACTTACTAAGTAGGCAGCTAGGCAGTGACTTTTTTTTTAGGATGAAACAGAGTTTATAAATTAGACACGAATGGATGCTAGTAGATGTTGATGCAGGATGCTAGTAGATGTTTGCGAGTGATGAACATGCTTTTATTTGCACTGCTTGCGATAATCTGATCACAATGGAGTTAACTTTACATGCCATAACAAGGGCGTGTAAACATTAGGAGTCCTCTAAGGCCCCTTTCCCACGTGGAGTCTGATCGTGCCCGCCTGTCAGTTTTTCAGGCGGACCCAATCAGATGCCCAATGTAAGTCTATAAGCAGCCGAGTTTACACCCGGTAACCCCTGGCTCCAGCCAGGTTTTGGGGAACAAAAACAAACAGTGTTTCATTTTAATGGACCTGATGGTGCCGGATCTGAGGTATTCTGATAAAAACAGACACATCTCTGTTTACATCCGATTCCCTAGCCCGACATGAGGTCCGGTCATTTCAGATTTTTCCTCCATTACAAGATGACATCCGATCCATACAGCTCAGGAGGGGATCCGTGCTCCTGATCAGCCCATGTGAAAGGGGACATAATCGTTTGCAGAGATAAAAATGGAACGATCTTTTCTGGGCACTCTGGTTCAATGTTGTTCAATTTGGGATCAAAATTTGCAGTTGGATGAGTGGTATGACAATTGCAACAACAGTGGGCAGATATCCCATGTCCTATTGATAATGATGAAATGGCCAAATCAGCTATGGCCAAACTAAGGAATGTTGTCTATGACACAATATTGGCTCAGGGCATACCGCTTATGGTTAAAAATATCATACGTTTCAATTACACCTTGTCTCCAGTGCAACTGAGAAAATTCCTGTGACCTACTGACCTGTGTCACATCATTGCCCATAGCAGGAAGCATCAGGTATTGTTACCAGCTGTGATGGAAGAAGGAGCAGCGAGGGAGCACTGGTGAGGTGTGTATACCTGATAAGGCAGAGCAGTGAATGGGCAAGGTGAAAGTGTCTGTTAAAGGAATTTATCAACCAGGGTGCCTTCTGGCCTCCTCAGGGGTGCCTCAAACCTTTCACTTAGCATCATGCCTCTGATGTTAAGAGGGCTCCTGGTGTGAAAGAGGGACTCTGGAGTTAAAGGCAAGGCTCTGATATGAAAGGGGAGCTCCTGATGGAAAGGAGGACTCTGATGTAAAGGGGAACCCCACTTTTTTGAGGTTATGACCCGCCTCCCAGGTTCTTGATTGGCTAGGAAAACGGCTTCACTTGTTGATAGGCAGCTTGGCGTCCTGACCAATCAGATGCCGGGTGGCAGATCATAACCCACCTCCTAGCTTCCTGATTGGTCAGGAAGCCAGGCTGCCTAGCAACAAGTGAAGCCCATCTTCCTTTCCAATCAGGCAGCCGGGTGGCACGTCATGACCCACCTCATGGCATCTTAATAGCTAGGGAGCTGGCTTCACTTGTTTCTAGGCAGCCTGGCTTACTGACCAATCAGGAAGCCAGGCGGCGCGCAACCCAAAAATTTTGTAAAAAATTAACTTAAAGTGACATTAAACCCTCAGATTTTTTAACATAAAACAATACTGTAATGTGCGCCTTATTGTAATCCATGGTTGTTTCCATTCTCTTTGCTGCCAGCTACAGCAGATGAATGCCAAAAGGGATGTTACAGAAACTGAGTATGTAGGCTGTGTTCCTTGGGTGGAAAATTGGAAAACATAAAAACTTTCCATGTTTGATCACAGTGTTATTCTCACAACCATGCACATTGCATGAAATTATACAACTAATACAGATAAACAATCAAGTTTGTGATCCGGGCAAACCTAGTCTATTCAGTGAGTCCCATACTTAAGTTGGGTATACACTTTTATGTTTTCTTCATTCAACTTATGGGCTGAACAAAGACAATATAACAGATTCCTCCATCGACGCTGTGAATGGATGAATCCACCGGTGTTTACATTGTATTCTGATAGCAACCGCTGGCTGCTGTCAGATTACCCGAACGAAGCTTGCAGCTGATTGGCTGCAAGCACAGCTTGACTGAAAATTTTCCAACATATTCCTTCAGCAAAAGTCAATCTAATGATTGAATTCTCACATGGAATAGCGTCACCAACAGAGCACATTTCGGACGATTCCAGCTGAATCGGTGGAGATTCGCTGCATATGTGCCCAACTGTAGTTAAAATGTTAAATTAATCTCAATATGCACAGGAAGTTTTGTCCGATACTTGAAGAATTATACTTGAAGAAAACAGGCGATCAGGATTTGTGAATTACAAGAACAATCAGACAGATCTTTCATTTTCAATTTAATTCAGATAAATTATGATTTGCTAGGAAGCCAGACTCACTGCATTGGCCAGATCCTTCAATTACTATGCTCATCTCTTCTATTAATATTAAAGCACAAAGACAGAGAAGCAGCCTAGCAACACAGAGGGGAAAAGTCTCCATACAATAATGCTGTACTCAGCAGCTGCTACTCGCAAATTGCTGAGCTATCCAGCAGGAGGCCCATAATGTGTTCCCTTCATGTGTATTTATTAGCAGAAAGATGGAGTAAAAATAGAAATAATTAAATAAAAGATTAATTAGATTTAAAACTGCAAATGTGGACTTGTACTT
>NW_017306303.1:778601-797296 GCF_000935625.1 Nanorana parkeri
GGGTCAAATGACTAAAAAATATATCTATATTTTTTTTAATGTTTATTGTTTGTTATAAATCCTGACCATACTACATGAAGAAAGAAATCATGTTAAAAACCACAACACGTTCCTTTTAACAGGAGTGCTAGACAAGCATTGCAGCCAGCTACGGCAGCAGCTGTATAATGCAGTGCAAGCAGCCAGAGAAAATAAACTGTCGCTGCTATAAATCTCTTCTATAACATTGCTAGTGGGACATGGCCCTAAGTTTAACAAGCATTTAGCAGACTTCAGCTGACATTTACACACATTTTCAATAAGGTGCCCAATGATCTGATCTTAAAATATACCTGTCAGGAGAAAATATGACAATTGTCATTGCTGACCTCTATATTTGAAAATGCTAGTTGATTGGCTGTCATGATGACCTCTTGTTTGAGTGCTTTGAAGTATATCTAAAGCAAAAATATTTCTTTAATTTTGGCTACAGTAAGTTTTTTTAGTTTTTTTTTGCCATCTGTCTCCCATGTGAGAGAAATCACCCCGCGTCCTGTCCTGTAGATATATTTTCCTCTCCATTCCTCTCACAGTGACCATTTTTACTAAGGGCAGATTTATCACTCTCCCTTTACTTCCTTGAACTCTGGCAAATGTGACTACGACATGTGACCATCCACATCACCTCAAGGGGAAAAATGTCTTTCTCTGAGATCTTGCAGAATTTTGCAGATGAGATTTTCCAGCAATGAACTGTGATTTAACCTTCCCAGGATGCATCAGGATGAGCTACATCACTAATGCATAAGAGGACCAGGAAGCGGAAAAAAAAGTAATTGTAAGCAAAGGAAAAATAATGAATGTAAGATGATTTTATATAAGCATGCAGAGCTGCATGACAATGTGATTTTTAATGAAAGGGGGTAAAGGTCCACTTTAAGCAGTTGTCATCCTAACAAATGTCCCAATTGAAAGATTTCTACTCTAGTCCTGTTCTGATGTCTCAACGTTTTAGAGTTTTTCTCTCTTTCTGTGATAGTGGTCACCAGGGCAAATAAAGATAATACATTTCCCTAATGTAGACAAACCCAGCAATAACATTCTGACAAGGGTTATCACCTCTCAAGTCTCCATCAAAAACAAAAGAAACGAGATTTGGTTTTAAATACACTTTAATATACTGACCAAAAATGTGTGTAGGTAAGGACTTCTGATTATCCTGGTCTGTATATTTGTCTCTGTGTCAGTGACTAAGCTATATTTGTTTTAACTGGATTTATTATTTAAAAAAAATTGAGACTGTAACTCTTTCACTGCTACTGATGTATGTAAAATGTCGGCAGCAGAGGGCCCCAGTAAACAGTCCTCTCTAGTGGCCCCCTCCAGTGGCTAGATCCTTGTAAGAAAATGACACGAAATATGATTTTTTATGTCATATTCCTTTTCTCGAAGCATAGGGTGGAAAAGTTCAATAATAGATGATTGTTTACGTTGTTGCATAAAGTTCAGAATGTGTTTAATTTAAAGTTACAAAATATTACAGGATATGGTATATCTTACAGAATGAGTGTATAAGATGCTTGATGATTACAAAATATAGTATATCTTACAGCAGAAATCTATAAGATGCTTAAGAAACGTGGCTAGGTAGTAAGTAAAAATAGTCCTAACAGGTGTCTGTCTATACAGTGTGGGTGTGTCTGTGTGATGCTGTGCACGTGTGTGTGTGTGAGTGAGTGAGTGAGTGAGTGTGTGTGTGTGTGAGTGAGTGAGTCCGTGTGTGAATGTCCCTTGAAGGAACATCCCTCATCCTTTTATCCATGCTTTTACTTTAAAATAACCTATGTGATGTTTACCTTAAAAGTCTTTCTGATTAGCATAAGGGAGTGCCATACTCTAGTAGCTGAGTCATGTGTTCTCCTTCTATCCCATTTTGGGCATCATAGTCTATGTCCTGAGTAATGTGGTTTATTCTTCAAACTCATTTTGAAGGCCAAGTCTTCTTTGGGCATTCCCAACAACTGTTTCAACTATACTTAGGTCTGCCTGTCAGGCTTACTGATTGATTACCAATTGTAAACTCAAAATCAGCAGTACAGTAAAACTGAATCTCCAAACTTGGATAGATTAAAATATAGAAAATCAATAATCATTTAAGGTTCACACATACATATTTCAATATCTGCTTTTAACAATCCTTCAGCAGCTTAGTGAATAGACCCCTAAGAGTAAGTCCAAACAAATGCCTAAAACTCTGTAGAGGAAGGTAGTATGGCCTCAAACAGACCTATTCTATTTTCTAATAATTTGTATGTGTGACAAACGGCAATAACTTGTGTTATAAAGGAACATCAGAATCCAATATTGGAAGGTTTATTTTTGTTGCAATGTCCAAAAAGCCTTTTAAAAACCAAAACAATAAAAAATCTACTGTGGGTATGGGTTCCTCAGATTTTATTGTATGATTTTTTTTCAGGTGGTGGTGCCCCTTGTGATAAATATAAAAACATTAATAAGACATTTCTATTGCAGCTAGGTATAGAAGGGCAGAGACAAGACCAGTCACCCTGCACAAGGACAGAGCGCAGCAGTGACTGGTCTGTATTACAGGAAGCCCCTAAACATAGGCAAAGTGCAGGGGAGTTATTCAATAAGCTGCCTAAGGCAGCCGAGTGAATAACCGAGCCGAAGTGAGTCGAACGTTGTTCAGCTATTCACTTTGGCCCTGTGCGGCTGATTTCAGCCATACATCAGCTAAAATCAGTCATATATCAGCAAGCTTCGGTTCAGCCAAGCATGATCATCATGTTCAACTGAGCCAAAATGAAGGAGCCTTTCAACTCAGCCGATCCCACCTCCGGCAGTTCACTCACTGCTGTTTTTTGCCCTTTTTTTCATAGGGGCAAAACAGCAGTTAATGAATAGCCGAATGCCGCTGAGTTGCATTAGATTTTGGTGGAAAAGTTAGGAGGGACCCTTCGTTAAAAAAAAAAAGTGAGTGGGGTTCCCCCCTAAAGTCATACCAGGCCCTTTAGAACCCCATCCCCAAAAATGGGGGGGGAAAAAACATGTACGCCATAGGCAGCCAAGTGACTAACCGACCCAAAGCGAAGTCGGCTATTCACTTCAAGCTGGTACGGCTGATTCCATGTTCGGCCGACCCGAAGTGCAGAAGGAGTTTGAATCAGCCGATCCAACATCTGGATCGGCTAAGCCGAACCTTCGGAAGGCTACTCGCTGCTTTTCGGCCTATTCTCATAGATGCCGAACAGCAGTGAGTGAATAGCCCAATGCTGCAAGCGGCATTCGGCTAGGCTGTCCTGCTCGGTACCTCTGTGGTACCGAGCAGAATAGAAAAATTGTTTAAAAAGTAGTAAAAAATAAAATAGAAAACGATTGGGCGGAGCTAGCAGTGACAGCTAGCTCCGCCCAACTGTTTTCTATTGGCTGGGCCATTCTGCTGCCGTCAGAATAAAAAAAATAAAAACCGAGCAGGGAAAGGTTTACTCTGCTCGATCGAGCAGAGTGAACCTTTCTGGGAGAAAGTGTTTCTCTCCCGGCAGCCGGGAGTCGTATTAGACTTCCAGAGCGCACGGGAGAGTAATGACAGATGGCGTTCCTGGTTACCAGATAACCAGGAACACCATCTGTCATTACTCACTTAGAACACGGAGAGGCCGCTCTCAGTGTGTAATGACAGCGTCCCTGGTTAGCTGGTAACCAGGGTCGCTGATCTCTCTGAAAGTGGCCGGAGCCGGCTGTGAGATGACGGCTGGCTCCGCCCAGCAGTCAGAAGCAGGCTTTAGCGATTCGGCCAGCTTCGGCTTTCACCGCGGCTCAGTCGAGCCAAGGAATATGCCTTCGGCTCGACTGAGCCGCTCAGCCAACTTCGGGAGCTGTACGGGCTACGGTGAATAGCCCGTACAGCAGCCCTTCGGTTCTACTGAACCAAAGAGGTAATGAGGCCGAAGCTAGCCGAAGGATCAGCCGAAGCTACGGCTAGATCCTTCGGCAGCTTAGTGAATAGACCGCTTGGTCAATTACTAATCTCAAACAAAAGTGCAGGTCAGAATTCATGCTACATAGGTGTTCTGGGTCAGTGACACACAAAAATACTGAAAGCCATAGGTTTGTATTTCACAGGTTTGCACCAGATTTATTTTAGGTTTAAAAATATAAAATGCAAGCTATTCCCATACATCAGTGAGAGGAATTCCATTAGGCTGACAGCATTCCATACACTTTATATCTATGTCTATCTTTCACAGAAGTCCCCTTTATAAAATGTATTTGATCGGTGGTGCTGAATCCCGCTGGCTCTGGAATGCCAACCAGCAATAGATTATATTGACATTTTCCCGGCGTGAATAACAAGGGATGCAGGGAAAAACAAGTCTTAAGGTGCCCATACACCTTACGACCATCGCAAGACTTTTGTCTTGTGATGGTCGTATGGTTCTTGAAAGCCCGTACTATCTACCCACCTTGGACGGGCAGATCGTACTTGCGATCATGGAAAGCCCGCCACGCTGACGGCAATGCAGAACGGGCAGTGTGCGCGTGCCCACACCGGCCCGTTCCGCAGCTATCGGGCGAGCAGGCTAGAAACCCGCCGATAATCGTACGATTCTCGGCGGGTACAGTAGAAACGGTCGCACGTCTTAGTTCACACTGCTCGATTCTCGTACGATCGCGGGATTTCGCCCGATTCTCGTACGAGAATCGAGCAGTGTATGGGCACCTTTATGGGGAAAGATAATTAACGTCAGCCTCTGCAGCTGAAGATTTGAATATTTCTTGGAATATGACAGACACTCAGTGCTCATTTATCTAAACAGTGACTACAGTGAGAGAGGAAAACATTTTCCCATGTAATAAGTTAGGTGTCAAAGATTTAAAATGATTAATTTTGCCGTAATCAGCTGTTTTAGATACAGCAAGGTCATGGAAAGCACCAAATATAGAACATTACCATAACGTAATCGAAAATTGTACAGAATCTTTAAGAGGAAGTAAACCGCTACAACATTAGTAAAGATTTTAGGCACCCAGGAGCTTTTCGTCATAATGTGCTACTATACACTGCATACTAGCACATTATGGCAGACTTACCTTGCAAGCGATCCCCTCCGGCGCTGCGTTGTCAATGCTCTCCTTCATCAGCAGCGCTTCCATCTTTTCCCACTCTTCTTCTCTGTTTGGAGTCTTCAACCTCTTTATTGACTGGGCTGGAATGATGTAATACCCACGCATGTGCATACGAGTTACTTTGTTCTGGCACAGAAATGTGCCATGGCTGTTCACTTAGTTAAGCATGCGTAGCTCAGTGTGCACAAATGCTGACAGGCAGGGAGAAGCAATTATGACAGAAGAGGCATACAGGCATGTCAGCAGTTTTTAAAATAATTATTTAATTTTCGCTTTAAGGTCGCTCAGAAGGCCAGAATTCTGGAACCCCCAAAAAACATGTGACTGCCAGTGAAACACAATTGAAAAAAAAATATTATCTGGGAACCCATCTGGAGTTCTGAGTCACTGGTTACCTATAATCAGATATTAAGCCTGCGCTAGACTCTGGTAAAAAATAAAAATAAAGGGAAACTATAATGGTTTTGGGTCCATTTTATTTTACTTGTTTTTCAACCAATATTTTTTTTAACTGTTGTTATATGTATATATAGATATATAGAGATATATATCTCTATATATCTATATATAGATATATAGAGATATATATATACACACATACACTGTATATACTGTATATACACACACTATTTTAAAAATAAATATTAAATAGATGTCAAAGAATTTCTAAATGCAATGTGTGTTAGATAAATAGAAAGCAGAGCATGCAAAACTTGTGTTGGCCTAAGAATTCTAATAAGGGAAGAGAGAGTGCTGTAATGACTTACTCAGTTCTGTAATGGGCTGAAAGTCATACAATGGTTACATGTGAAAAGGAGACTAGAG
Organism: Nanorana parkeri; assembly: GCF_000935625.1. Taxonomy (NCBI): domain Eukaryota; kingdom Metazoa; phylum Chordata; class Amphibia; order Anura; family Dicroglossidae; genus Nanorana; species Nanorana parkeri. The sequence continues at coordinate 784,554 of NW_017306303.1, forward strand.
CTCCACCTACTAGCTAGCTAGAGGCCTAAAAAATATTAATATGTAATATTTCATATTTATCTGTCAATTGCATATTCAGTTTCTGATTGTCATGGATGGAGTTAGTGATGCTGAAAAAAGCACAGGGCTGCATGACGATCATGCTTTTATATGTTATCAATGTCAACCAAAAGTCAAAACATACTATATGGAAACACTGTACAATTGTCACTCAGGCCCCGTTCACACCAGAGTGGTTCGGTCGTGCAGATCTTTCCGCGCTGAACCGCCAACAGTAAAAGACACATTTATTCCTATGGAGCACGTTCACGCAAACGCGGACAATTGCGTTTCCATCCGCCTTCTGCCCAAACTGCTCCCTAAGCTACTTTTTCAGCGCTGATCAGCGCATTTTTTTAATATAGATTTCAATGGAAGCGCGCTGATCAGTGCATTTTCGTACGTTTTTTAAAAAATTGAGCAGAAACCACTCTGAACCGCTGCCGCCCTGGTGTGAATGGGGCCTTAGATAGAAAGTGAAAGTGTTGCATCTCCAGGACAGGAAGTGAAGAGAAATCTCCCCAAAAGTATGAAGTAGAATGGTAGCTGATTTGACTCTTCCCTACTCTAAAACTAGGAAGAAAGTTATTACCTTAACTTAAACTTTAAAGCTGTAATAAAGTGCATGTAAACCTAAATATTTCAATTACAAATTATTTGACAATGCAGTGGTGGTTTTGTCACCCTTCTCCCACTGTGAGACTACAGGTTACCATACTTAAACAGAGTGGCCCTACAAGGATCCCAGTGCACCTCTAGTTCGTGGCCCTGCGAATATCTGTGAAAGTTTGTTCTGTGTGAATGGATGGACAAAATAAATGTTATTGTTATATTTTCAAATGTACTGTAGTTTCGAATGACATCTTGTAATACCACAGTATGGCCACTAGGTGGAGGTGAGGAGCTAAGTATTTATTTCCTATGCTCTCAGCTCCATCTAGTGGCTATACTGCAGTTTTACAAGATATCATTAGATAATATATTCGACAGATACAGAAAATGTACAAGAACGTTTGTTATGTCCATACATTCCCACTGAACAAATATTCACAGAGATTTGCAGTTCCAATGGCTCTACAAATTGTTTATAAGTAAACACCGTAGTGTGCAAGCGAGAAGCTGCTAGAGAATACAGTGCAAGCCAGAAGGCAGAGCTGCAAGAGTGTGAAGTATGCAAGAAGGGGAGCTGGCAGAGAATGGAAATATGCAAAGGGTGTGGTACCAGATTACATAGAGTTGAAGGAGTAGAGCTGGCAGAAAATATAGTGTAGGTACAGCTGCCATGATACATAGATTGGGGATAGCTGTGACATAAGATATCGCAGACACTCGGAAAAGAAGTACAGTTAAGGCCTCGTTCACACTATCCTCATTGCGTTCCGGCCCGATTGTGGCTGGAACGCACTTGATCGCATTGCGGCCGGCTCAGTTTGTTGTGGGGCGGGAGGGGGCATGACGGTCCAAGTGAATGGCACAGTAGCCACGCCCTCCGGCCACAATGCGATTGGCCGCATGGGGACGCAAGGCACATCAATGCAAGCACTATTTTTCCGGACCACGGGCATTATGTGCTTTGCGTTCCCGTGTGGCCAATCGCATTGCGGCCGGAGGCCGTGGCTACTGTGCCATTCACTTGGACCGTCATGCCCTCTCACACCCCACAACAAACTGAGCCGGCTGCAATGCGATCCAGTGCGTTCCAGCCACAATCGGCCCGGAACGCACTGAGGCTAGTGTGAACGAGGCCTAAGGTTTGTGGTGAGAATGCCTAAACGGATAACAAAACACTGCTTCTTTTAGAACAACTGCGCCACTAAAGTAAACTCAGTGGGTTTGATTTACTAAAGGCAAATAGGGTGCTCACCTTGCAAGGGAATTTTCCCTTAGCTTAGTGAATGAGGTGAAGCTCTCCTGACTTCCATAATCTAATCATGTGCAAACAAAAATACTGTTTTTTTTAAATAATTTTACTTACATGTGATTGGGTATTCTTTGATAGGTACATTTTCGCCACATTCACTATGCTAAGGGGAAACTCTCTTGTCATGTACAGCTTCCCTTGCATATTGAATACTATTTGCCTTTAGTAAATCAACCCTGCTGTGTGCTTGAGACCAGGTTTTCACATCTGGGCAATCCATGATTGTGCGGCAATCGTGCACGATACCACACAGATTGCCGTGCGGTCACGGAGACGCCCACCACCGACAATCGCACCCGGATCGCACGGTTTCCCGCCTATCGATTCCGCCTATGGAACCGTACACTAAAACAGCCGCGCTTCATGAGTTGCAAAAAAAGGTACAGGTACCTTTTTTCTGTGATTGCCATGTGGATGTAACACTATTGAAATCAATGGTGCCGCACGGCAATTGCTGTGTGCAATTGTGCGCTACCAAGCGGTCCCGAGGGTTTAATATCATGCAAGCTAAAGGTTTAAAAGAAAGAACAAAGAACCAATACATACAGTTGTATTTGCTTCTAACTAGAGTTGCTTACTTCTGTACAATTGAATACATCCCAATTGAACAGTATATTGAACAGTATATTGAACAACAAAGGTCTGATTTAGAAATATATATGTGCTAACAGGGAAAGTCAAAAAGTCAATGTCATCTATAATGGGTTCCTGGTACAGAGATATTTAAATCTGCAAGGACAGGACTTATGGCACTGGTAAGCATCCGTAGAACAAATGGGAAACAGCCCCTGAAATAATTAGTTTCAGGTCCGCATTATCTGCCAGGTCCTACATTTTACAAAATAATCAATTTACCATTGGCTGGCAGAGCACATTGCCTTACATAATAAAGGGGAATGCAATTGTTTTTACAATGCTGTATGTAGCTATAGTGTTCTTGTAGATGGTCTATGTAATAATTTTCCTATATTGAAGCCAAAAACAAACAATAACTACAAACAGGATTCTCATGCATAAAATGGTCACATAGAAGAACTTTACTACAATATTAGCCTTATATTTCTGTGAAAATGCTGTGTATGGTGAACAGATGCCTATGTTATGTACGTAAGAACACATATAAATCTCTGGAGCATATTTATTACAGCAGTTTTGCAAAAACTAGATTTGCCTGTATTGCACAGTGACAATTGAATTCCCTAACTTCCTCAGTAAGGGGAACTGGCATTAGCCCACACATAGATATTTCAAAAAACTGTATGAAATAACTTGTGCACCAGATGGTTGGAAACAACCCTTATCACTCCTGAACATACCCAATACATCTAGATACTTGCGGTGTTATCACAAGTGATGCACAAATCCAGTGTATTGATTGCAGAGATTAGGCTGTGTACAACTACATTTCATCCTGGATTGGGCTCAAAAATCCAATCAGGCTCAATGTTATTTTTTTTTTTATTGACTGGGCCTGACTGGTTATTTGAATTTAACAAAAGTTAGAGGCAAACTGACTCCTTTAGTAAATCGGTTTCATACTTTGTGAGAATTCAGGCAAAAGGTTTTGCAAATTAGTTGCTCCCACATTATAACGGAACTCACCAAAAAAGCAGGTTGCATTCTAGCCTTCTCAGGTGGACCTGAGACATTACCTTTACTTCCGTCTCTGAGGGGCTGAAGTTGGACATCCGGTTCAGGGTTCTAGTATACCCATACCCCTGTCTCCCCCCACTGTCCTTCCCACCCCATCCATTCCCCCCAGGTTGTACTTGCCCCTTCCCCTCCTCATAGGCTCCCTTCTTTCCTTTCTACCCTGCTTATTTACCATACAAATTCCTTTCCACTCTTCTCTTTGTTCTCTAAAAAGAAAAAGAAAAAAGCCAAAGGCGCATTACCTCTACTTCAGTGAGGTTTACTGAATATGGCAGGAAGGCTACAAAGGATCTTGGATTTGTAATGACCTCTTCTGCCAGCAAATGTAATAATGAAATAGAAAAGTTGTTTCCTGTTAAGAAATGTAATGTTTTCACTTTGCAATTTCGAGTTCTATGTTTTATGGAAGTTGTGTACCCCCAAATTCCAGTTTAAACGAACTCTGTGTTGGCTGCTATAAATAAAGAATTGAAAAAAAGTAGGTCTGGGAACCGGGGCATCATGAGCTCTGGGTTTTGTGGAACAATCTGGAACAGGGGAAAAGGCCTGGAACACAGGTCTTAGAGAGTGACTGAATGCAGGTTGCGCTAAACACAGGGAGCCAGGTACAGGGTGCCTGCATAAGAAATGTGGGTGTACGAAAGGAGCAGGATCTAAGGAGTGCCAGGTCTTCGCTAGAGCCTCTTATGGTGAAGATGTTATGCTGCAGGACAACTCTCAGGTTGGGGCCCTCCAACACACCCATGCAGGCACAGTTGGGTAAAGTGCTAAGGAATAACGCAGGGGTCCTGGACTGAGGCCGGTAGGACAGGAGGCCAAGGAAAGCCATAAAGATTCAACAAGAAAAACAGAATCCCCACAGAGCACAGAGACTCGGTGACACGGGATGCATAGGACAATACCAGCACACAGGAAGTGGGTACAAAGTCCACACAGAGCACAGAGTACACTAGTGTGAATGCATATGCAGGAAGAGACACAAAGGTGAGAAACAGAAAAGGAGAATACACTAAAGAATAGCTGCCGGGAACTAGTACTAGTCACACAAGAAGATGGAACACAGGAACATAAAAAACACTAAGGTACAACGTACGGATGAAACAATGCACATGATCCATTCATTCACAAAAGTGCAGGACTAGGAAGCAGACACCCTACAAGTACTGTGTGTTACACAAAAGTTGAGCTAATAGATGTATACACACTAGGGGGGCTCAGGGAAGACAAGTGATGGCAACAAGGAGTGAGGATGGGCATACAAGGAGATACCCACAAGGAAGGCAAGATATGCAGGTGACACATGGGGAGAGTATGGAGTATAAAGAGGCACAATGCAAAACACAGAGAAGTAACTCACCAAGACAATGCAAAAACAGGTACACAGGGTAGCATAGGAACTACTACGATGAAAAGGAACAGAACGCAGGCAGATACAGGGAGAGTGTGAATCTGTGAATCCCAAAGGGCTGACAGCCAAGCACCTAGGACAGAAGGTAAAAACTGACATGAAAACTGAACAAAAGGGAAAATCCGGCTGACACTTATGATATCTGCATCTCTATTTAAAAATCCAATCAGAGTTCTTTAAAACTGGAATTTTAGACACCCCCGAGTCTTTTTTCATTTGGATTCAAGGGCTAACCAACACATACTTATCTAATGCCATCATCAAACACCCTTAGGACTGACACTTGAAAATATTAATTTTGTTAAAAAGCAATTATGTTAAGATCTTAAGTGTAAAACATTTAATTCATAATAATGCTAATGGGTTTCATTTAAATATCATTAGGATTCCAACATTTGAAGCATATCTAAGGAGAACAATGATATTTTCTGCAGATGAGTGAGGTCAACTGCCAAAAGACAAATATGCTTGCATTTCACCTCGTATATAATCTAAATAAGATATGAGGCAAAGAAAAGTATTCCCGTCAGTCTCTTTTATGTCCAAAGTATTATTACATTAACTAAAATGTCATTTATAGTGGATTTGATATATGTTCAGAATAAAAGTCCCTAGAACTAGGACCTAGGAAAGGGAGTCCTGACTGCTGGAATTATGCTGAGGAGGGGATAGTAGCATAGTGGTTCCATTGCATTTTCCTGCAAATTACAGATGAGTGGCCCAACAAAAGCAAGCCAAGGCACAAAACTTTGTAAGAACCATAACCTTTGACTGGGCCCAGGTTAGGAAATTCAGGAACATACTTCTATGAATAGGAAGACTTCATATCACTCTGCAGGGAGTGGCACAATACAACATTCTCATACGAAAGCTGGCCATAAACTATAATATTTTCTTTGTTCAACCCGCAAGTTGAACGCAGAAAATATTACAGCTTCCTCCATCAACACTTAAGAGCATTGATTGGGGAATTTTCTGCTCTTTGCTTTGTATTCTGACGGTAGCTCCCGGCCACTGTCAAAATACCCAAACAGAGCCGGTAGCGCATTGGCTGCTGGCTTTGTTTAAAGATTTTCCGATTGGCTCCTTCGATCAGCTGATTAAATTATGCAGATAGTGGCACCCAATGTGCAAATTTTAGCTTGTTCTTTATGAAATAGCCAAAATTTGTATACTGTATGGTTGCCTTTAGATGCTTCCATGTCATAAAAATGATGATTGCACCGTGACACACTAAACCCATGTAGCACCCCCCTGACCCCAAAAGACATGTGGTGAACCCCTGAGGCAGGGAGGGCTGACATTTCACTCTAAGGGAAGGATCCTTAGCTGGGTTGTGGGATGTGAACAGTAAATTGGGCGCCAGTCACTTTAAGTTGTTTTTCAATGCTTTAATATAGAACAGCCAAAACTGGGAGAGAGGGTATAGGGCTCCAGACATCCATTGGCAAAAATAGACTCCAGACTCAGCAATCCCTTCCAGCTTTCACAGTGCAGAAATACTTTAGTTGAGCAGAAGATGACACTGTGCAACAGATCCACAGCTGGATAGAGGATGCACTTGAGATCTTCCCTGGGAGAGACACCAGACTTGTTCCTGAGGTCCATGGCATCCTGGCCTTCCTGGCACCTCCAGCAGTCATAGGGCTCCTCTGATTCTCCTTCTTAGGTAGTTCCAGACCCCTCCTGGGTCCACATCTGGCCTCCCGCAGGCTTGAGGCCTAGTCAGCTTCTCCATTCTTGTACATCCCACCCTCAGGCTAGGCCCAGGGGTGGACTGCCCTGAGCACATGGCAATTCCTGAATATATATGCACTTCCCCAGCATGCACCACTGGCATGCTGGGGAAGTGCATATATGCTGGGGAAACTCCTAGTGATTGGCTGGTGAGGCATAGACACTCCCAATGTTCCCCTACTGGCTGCCTAACATTGTGGCAGGGTCACACCCCACTACAGGTAGGTGCAGAGAATAGCAGAACACCTGGAATAACCAAATGATCACACACTACAAATCAGCCAGACTGATTACAATTCCAGAAACACTAAATTTAAAGAGCCACTCCACTTGGGGTGGAAGGGACTACACCCAAAATGATGTCAGCTTTGCATGGAGGACAGCTAGCTAAAGTTTAGGGAGGAAAGAATCTGCCTGTGTCCGGTTCATAAACAGTTTTATATGAATCTAGCTCATAGTTCGAATAATAAACCTGCAAATACAGTGGTTCCTTAGGAAGCTATGCATGTGTTCTTCATTATTGACTTTCTAAGATATAAATAAAGTATATCTGTATTCTTCAATATGATTGTGCATTATTTATAGTGGTGCAGACCAAGTTTCATGTTACACCCATAATTAGGGTGTAACATGAAACATACTGCTGCAATTTTTCAATCTGGTGCGTCTGTGCCTGGCCTCACCCACACAGCCACATCATCCATTCACAGATCCTCTAACGATCTGTGAATTGTGAAACTACAAGTCCCCTCGGCAGAGGGACTTGTATTACTCGATGGAATACAAGTGTGTTGACGTCATCACACTTGCAGTTCACTGACACTTGCTCCTGCCCATTACTAAATGTCTATATCTTAGTACAGACAGGAACAGCTGGAAGAGTCTGCAGGAGCCAGAGCATTGCATCTCATGACGTCACTCGTCATGGCGCACGCGGAGACGTCATGTACATGATATATACTGTTAAAAAGAGATAGAATCCTGGCAGGACATGCATGGGCCAAGCATAAATGGAAAAAGGAGAAAGAGATGAGTCTTTAGTGGAGAGATGGTTTACATAATAGGGCTATCACAATAGGAATATTAGTTGAAATAAATGTAAAGATGTAAAAGAAAATAATGCACAAGCATTAGAAATAAAATATAATAAAATACATTTTATTAGGTACACAAGATAGAGGAAAAAGGAAAAATATTGCTGGTATAAGCGCCAATACTTTAAATTGATGCAGCAATAAGCAAGCAGCATATTATGTTGTAAAATAAGCTTTATTTAGGGCCAACCTTTAATGCCTTATTCGCTAGAGATTTCTAAAAATAGGCATTAAATGTTCGAGGTCAAATGTGTGTTTGAAGCCAGCAACCACTGGCCATGGCGCTCTGACATCTCCTGGTAATATTCAGTGTCATCTGAAGATTACACACTAATCAGTATAGAAATTAGTGAACTCGAAACTAATACTTGTTTGACTGAATTACATTAGAATTGTCAGCCGCACTGATGCCAATGTACTTCTGCACAGTAAAAACTAATAATGGCAAGTGAAGCAAATCCTGTTGTATAATCCTCTGCACAATTTTCCACCCCTATGCCGTGGGTTTGGAAATGACTGACAGCTCTTACATTTCATAAATGTTATGTTTCTTAATACATTTTACAATATATATTTCAAATTATATTTGCATTTCCATATGGAAATCATAGCAATGGCTTCAAAGATTTTACTGTATCTAATGACTGTATCTAATGAATAAACACAGTGCTGTAATTAGTGTCGATGATGCCCCAGGCTCCCTGATTGTGCCCTACATTAATATATCTGTATGTTTAATATTCATTCCCCTCCTACCATGGCCTCCTCCTGTATTTTATTTGTTAAATCATACCTCTTGACAATTGCAAAAATAAAAGGGACACCCACTTTCAATGTGCCAACTCTATGCCCCTATATTTGCCAAATTGCAACCAATTTTTTACAAGCCTTTTCTACTACAGAGCCTAATGGTTGGCACTAAAAACAGGCCTCTGTAACAATGCATAGGAATAAAATGATACAATTAACATAAATGACCTAAACCAATATTAGTGGTTGAAGACCAGAGTAAGGAAGTTGAGTACAAAATATTTTTGGCACAAAGAATTATTGTTTCATATTTGATACAATTGATTGCTTTTGGCAACAACTTCAGCTTTCATAGCTAAGCCACTTAGTAGGTTTAGAAAAAATGGAATGAGCAAACTTCATTGCCATCAAATCCAACCCCCCATGGACATGTGCATGAATCCTTACTATTAAATGGGCAGATTGAGAATACACTGGGATATGTTATGTTTTAACTGCCACTAGTAATCAGTCAAGTGATCATTTATCAACTGTCTAAAAAATGTGCAACAGGCCTGTAGCTTAAAGGCTACAATTACCAATTTGACATTGTTCGTGCTACACCCATACATATTTAGGGTGTAACATGAAACATGGTCAAATTGCAACCCAAACTGCAGGAGCCAGAGCATTGCACCCGGAATCTTCTGATCGCAGTTGCAATGCTTTACTGGCTCCAATGCAAAAAATAATAAATATAATTTTTTTTTCTTTTATGAAAAAGTGTGCATTTTTTTTATTTATTTTAAAAAAGGTGGAATTTCCCTTTAAATAAAATGTTTTAATCCAACTTATTGCTGTTATCATAATCATAAATATTGTTTAAATCATATTTCCTTAATTCTGTATTAAAAATTATTCCCTGTAACAGAATCAAGCAAGCTTTGTTCAAAGAAAAGTGTATAAAACGAGATATGGGCCTTACAGCTCTGGTGTCCTGGACTTAATGACTACTATGTTCTCCCTGGATTTTGTATATTCTCCCTGTATTTGTGCTAGTTTCCTCTGACTTTTCTAGCTTCTACTGCACAAAATATTTTTGAAAAATCCGCTATTGAAAAATGTCTTTTATTCCTTACTTTATATGTATATTAGTGTTATACTATATGTTCATTAGAGTTTGCTTGCAGCTTGTTTTAGTATTCTTTTTATTTATGAAAGAAATACTTGTAAAATTACGGGTCCATTCACACCACTGCACTGGGCATTGCCCTTTCCCATTAGACCCCAACTGCCTACAAGTACATTCCCGCTTGTGAAGTGACAGGTAGGTGCACAGCATTGTCCAAATGCACTACCCCTAGTTTACTGCAGGAGCATGAAGATTGTAGCTGGTCCCCCTGGACATCCCCCAGGTCCTGGGCTCCTACCTACAGTAGGTTTACTTGTGGATGCTCCTGCTCTAATGAAGAGTCCATGAGGCACTCACAGAGTCCAATAGATGAGGCATATTGGGTAAACTATGGGTTGAATAGGATGGAGATTCCTACCTGATTATTACTGTTTTCCCTTGATAACCTGGCACTGGGGATGCCTGCACATACCCGTCCTTTCCCCTTGGATAGGGTAAACACAAACAGTTGCCTGGGCCAAGGATTCATATTCAGGAACCTACCAGCAAATTAAGAAGAAAGTAGGATTGTGGAGTGGTTGGTTGTCAGGGTTGACAGGTTCACTTGGCTTATAGTTACTTCAAGCGTCCATGTCTCCTTGACATTAATTAGCGGTAGATGCAGGAGGGAAAGTGAAGCCACTGTTAGGTAGATATACAGTAAATCTTCTGCAATGGAAGCGGAACCCCTGCGGACTTCTTGGTTCCGCACAACCCCGGCTGAGAAACCCTCCTCTAATAATGCAGCTCTGTTCAGTGAAAGCGCAGATCACGTTTATAGACAACAGCACGTCAGTAACCACACTTGATGGAGCCCCATAGCAAAAATCATCATTAGGTTTATCTTACCTCCATCTCTAAGGCAATTCTTCAAATAATACTATTTGTATTCATAGCAATCATATGTAGGTTCCAAAATGATATGTACATTCATGTTATCCAAATGCATTCATCACATTCTATTGATACTGTATAGCCAGACACCGAAAGGTTTATTTTCCATAATTGCACTGGTGGGCCAGTCCCACTGGGTAGCACCAAGTCTTAACATTTACAAATGTTGATACTTTATCTTATTGTGATTGCCTCTTCTGCCCACCTCTGGACATCTCTGGCTAAATTAAGCAGGAGAAGTGTAGAGGGAAGGGGAATGGGGGATGGCGAACCGAGTCAGAAAACTTTATAGTTCAGGAGATATTAATCAATTTCTCCTTTCTCTTGGTCTGTAAATGTAAAAAATATCAATGATTCTAATGCACACAGCATCTAGCCTTCAATAAAGCATTATAGCAGTAGATTTTACTAAAATAATCACTTGATACAAGCGGGGGGAGCACATACTAAAGAGCATACTTATTCTCATGTGCCTAGGAAACCATGACGTCTATTTAAAGGCCTACAGACAGCCCCTATGCTTCATGCGCTCCAGCACCTAACGCTGAAATAAAGACTATACTGTCGAACAAAGTGATCTACGCCCAACAGTTTAAGTACATTCCTAGCCTTGTATGGGATAGAGAGATAGTGGGGTGGGAATGTGTCATCAGGTAAGTAACCCCCATGCTAAGGGGGTAATATTTCACTGCCACTGACCTCCAATAGGGGTGGGAGATGTTAGATAGCACAGTCACTGAACACCAATGAGGGAGGGGTTTAAACAGCACTGCAACTGAGCACCAGTGCCAGAGTGGTTAACAGCACTGCCATTGATCACCAATGTAGAGGGGGAGCGGTTAATAGCACATCCACTGACATCAATGCTGGGGGTTTATTATTGTGGTCTCTGACACAAATTCTGGGGATTATTATTGTGCCCACTGACACAAACACTGGGGGTTATTATTGCATCCATTGACAGAAACATTGGGGGTTATTATTGCGGCCACTGACACCAATGCTGGGAGTATTATTGCGGCCACTGACACCAATGCTGGAAGTTATTGTGTCCACTGACACCAATGCTGGGAGTATTATTGTGGCCACTGACACAAATGCTGGGAGTATTATTGTGGCCACTGACACAAATGCTGGCAGTATTATTGTGGCCATTGACACCAATGCTGGAAGTTATTGTGTCCATTGACACCAATGCTGGGAGTTTTTATTGTGTCCACTGACACCAAGGCTAGGGATAAGATTGCCACCATGGGCGTGCACACAGGGTGTGCCTGGGAACACCCTAATCACCCTGAGCGTAACACCGAAGCCACAACAGTGGGTGTTGTGGTGCGTTACAATGCACTCATTTCCAATGGGCTGCCTGACCTGAAGCAAAACACCTCAATGCAGGAAAACATGCTGTTACTGTGCAGCCCGTTCAAAGTGTTGGGGGGCGCACTTGAGTCCTTCTATAATTTTCAAGTTGCCCATCACTGTATGTATACACCCAGGGCCAGGGCAACGGGGTCAGGAGGGGCAGCTGTGAGTGAATTCTGTTTTGATTCAATCAAACCCATTTTATTATGTTTTAAATATTTTGTAGTCTTGAGAAGGCACTGACACAAACATAATAAACCCAGGAGGTGCAGTTTGGCATCTTTGTCCTGAGCAGTGGTTGAGCTTGTCCCAGCACTGCCTATAGTTACAACCTTGGACTACAGAAAGTCACGGTGACACATCTACTAACCACCTGCCACCTTATGCTCAGCATAGCAAAGCCTAGAATATATCATCATAAAATTTGAAACATAATCTTTCAGAATAGAAATATAGGAGCTGCCACTGTTGACTTTTTTTTAATTATCTTACACTTTTATCTTTGTCTAGTGAGTCACTGACTCCGAACAAATATGACTTAAAGGAGAATTAGAAGGCAAGTGATTTTCACTCAGCCTCATAATCTGAGCCGACCTGTGACAATGAAACTGTCACAGGTCGGCTCAGTAGATCGGGAAGTGAGCGAACACATATACAGTCGCTCGCTTACTTCTCGATCTATCCCTGCAGAGAGCCGTGACTGTCACTCACGGCTCCCTGCAGTGGTTCCCCCCC
>NW_017306303.1:799478-903575 GCF_000935625.1 Nanorana parkeri
ATAGGCAGAGCCAGCTGTCAATCCCACAGCTGGGTGGATCTCGACAGCAATGTCGGGATCCGTTCCGGCTGCAGCATCTCAGTATACCGCGAGCTGTAACTCGCGATATACTGAGCTTTGGGAACGCTAGTTTGTGTTCTCCCATGACCCTTAGGAGAACTATGGGGAAAAGCCCTGACCCCATAGTTCTCCTTTAATTGGCTACATAGTTGTTTCAGGACGATGACTCACTAAGTAGTAAACTAAGGCCTGGTTCACACCTGTGGGTTTTCGAGCAGTTGGAAAAGCGCATTTAAATGCTCAACACAAGAAATTCCATGATTTCCAATAACTCCTGTTCACACCTGAGCAGCAATACATCAAATGCCTAAAAAGGTATATGAACTTCTTTGGGCCATTAACAGCGCATTTCTGCCCTATAGACTTCAATGGAAACAGACAAAAATGCACGGCAGAAGCATGTTGCACACTTTTCATGCACATTTTTGCGCATTTGTATGCACAGCCGTCCATTGCCCGCAATGTTTGAAAGATTGCCAGTCAAAACACACATCTTAATGTATGTGCGTGGAAATGCGCGTCAAAGTGTGCAAAACACGCATAAACGTGCAAATAATCCGAAACACACAAAAGCCTAAGAGCTTGCAGCTTCAAAAAAACATTTAGATATGGCTCATTTTTCTATTCTGATAGGTTCCCTTTATTTGTGATAACCGTATGTGCCAGGTAATGACATCAACACTGCATACACACTGATGTCATCTTAATCAATTAATGAGATTGTCCTTCCTCACGGCCTACAAGGCAGAGTCATGGGTGATTGCTTTGGTTTGATCAAAAACCAAACCAGTTTGGCAGAAATATGTTGTTTTCATTTTGTATATAGTTTTATGTCATAAACATTCAGATGGAAAACATACTGAGCGGAATTTATCAAAACCGGAGCAGACAAAATGTCTGCCATTGCTGTGCATGACAACCAATCCGCTTCTATCTTTAATTTTCAAGTCTTAACTGAACAAACTGAAGAGAGAAGCTGATTGGTTGCCCTGGGCTCCAGATTTTGTCTGCTCCTGTTTTGATAAATTCCCCTCACTGTAACTCACAATATTTCATAATGGACGTGAAGGTAATATCTGCTTAAAGCAGATTAAAGAAGATATATATTTTCTTTAGTTCCAGTATCCAGAATAGATGTGTGTGTGTGTGTGTGTGTGTGTGTATATGTATTATTAGTAGTAGGGCTGGTAATGATTAAAATTTTCGTGTTCGATTAATCGAAAAAATGTTTAATCGATTAATTTCGATTAATTATAAGGCACATACAGATCCAACTACATTGGCCTATACACATACAGCAGAGCAATGAAGTAATAAAATGAACTAGGATCACACTAATCCAGCACGTTATTAATCTCATAGTAGTAGTATTATTATTATTAATATTATTATTAATATACTGTTTTTGCCAGGTATCCACAATGTTACTAAGCTGTTCATTTGATAACTCAGTACTTTTAACATTTCAATGCCATGTCACCGTGACCTTGGGTAAGTCCTGTTATCTGTATGTCTGTGTTCTGTAGATCATTAGAACATAAATGCATGGCATGTCTAAATAATGTCAGATGTGCAGATGTGCAGTCGTATAATTATTTGAAGTGCTTATTCTGCAACCATAGAACAGTAAGTAGAAGCATGACCTACATTTGTGAAGTATAGCTGGTAAATAGTAATGCTGCAATTACATAAACACTCTAGAGGCAGGGTGTGACATCACTACAAACATTATACATAGTGGGCCATTAATGGTCCCAGTCTAGTTCAGGGAAGTGGCAAAAAGTCAAAGGGAAGGCAAATGAGCAGGAAAGTGAGCAGGAAAGATTGGGGTGATTGGTGGAGGATGAAAGCAAGCTCCCGTGAGAGTGGTTTCAATCCATCGTTGAAAAGGAATAGCAGGTGGAAAATGTCTGACGGGTAACTGATGTAAGCAGCCAAAACACTGGGGCACAACATGAGTCCCAAAATAAAGACACAAGGAAGGGAAAGAAAGAAAGAAAGAAAGAAAGAAAGAAAGAAAGAAAGAAAGAAAGAAAGAAAGAAAGAAAGAAAGAAAGAAAGAAACATAGGGTTGACATGTTACATACAGTACATAGAATAGATGAAATATTAGATTGATAAAATAGATAGATTAGGTTGATACGTCATATAGATGGATACATAGAATAAACTGATACATTAGGGTGATACGATAGATAGATAGATAGATAGATAGATAGATAGATAGATAGATAGATAGATTAGACTAAAATAATAGAATAGATAGATAGATAGATAGATAGATAGATAGATAGATAGATAGATTAGACTAAAATATTAGAATAGATAGATAGATAGATAGATAGATAGATAGATAGATAGATAGATAGATCATAGATATATCGAATAGACTAAAATATTAGAGTAGATAGATAGGTAGATAGAATAGGTAAATATTCCTTCTGTTTACTCTCTCCATATAGAGACTACTTTGGCAAACACAGCCCTTTCCAGAAAGGAATTCCACTTAACCAGATCATTCTACAAAAGATACATTTTACATTGGCACTGGCACATAACAAATTATGTATTAGTAGACCTGTAAAATAACACCCTGTAACTGAAGAATAAGAATGCAGGTATTCCATGTAAAATGCACTGTAGCGCAATGCAGACCCATGATGGGATTAGGGAGGGGGACATGGTGGCAGGCCATCACTGCATGTGACATCTTGTACACAACAGTGTGTGTGCACCATAGGACAGATGTATGTAGAGGACTCTGCCACACCCTGCACAGAATGGACACCGGCTACCCTGACACTGGGAGGGGCTACCTTTACTATTGTACATGGCTTTCAGAAGCAGGGTGCAACACAGCACCAATACGATGCAAATCCTCAGCTCCTCTATAGATCCTCTATAGAAGCTCTTTATTACAATGTAATTAATGGCTGTATCAGTGAGCCCTCTAGATTTGCATCCCCTCATAATAATATAAAAGACATCAGTAAATGGTCACTCACCCCAAAAACCACACAGTCGTCACCCTGGAATAAAGGCAGATACTTGTCCCCTCTTTGAACCTCCGACTGATTTAAAGGGCGAAATCTACACAGGACCTTGATGCTGCACTCAGCGGTTTCAGCCATGATGGGGAGGTGAGGTTGATAGGAGGCAATGAGTTTTCTTAGAGCCGGCTGGTGTGATGGATGGCTTAGAGCAAGGGGCTGGAAGGTGGGGTGCTGCTAGAGGGGATCCCAGGGGCGGATTGGGCGATCACTTGATCCAGCTGTCAATGCAGAGCCCTGTGTGATGCTGGGGAAGGATGCTCAGGAGATGTGATGATGATCAGGAGGAGGCTGGCAGAGGTGTCCAGCCGGCTGTCAATTCTCATCTGCATGCGGAAGGCTCTGTTGAGAAGTTCCTCTTCGTCTGTCTAATGGGCTGACCAATGGACATGTACACACAATGGATGGTACCGGAGACTGTGTCTTCCTGAGCCTGATTGCTGCAGAGATGAAGCCACCAGTCTGCGCTGCAGCCTCTGCTGGTACACTGCTTAATCATTCCGTGCTGCAGCTCTTAAGGTGGCCCAGCCTTTTAAGGTGGAAGCAAACCACTGCATCCCCTGCTGCTGCTTCTTTAAGGGCTCTTCTGTTTATGGGTTATTTTGGTTTGGATGACTTGCCAGTACATACTACTAGATTGCAGTAATAATCATTACACCTTTCTCCATAATAAAAATAAAATATGCTACATATTGATAATTCTCTGCTGCTTCTTTAAGGGCTCTCCTGTTTATGGGTTATTTTTAGTTTGGATGACTTGCCAGTACATACTACTAGATTGCAGTAATAATCATTACACCTTTCTCCATAATAAAAATAAAATATGCTACATATTGATAATTCTCTGCTGCTTCTTTAAGGGCTCTCCTGTTTATGGGTTATTTTTAGTTGGGATGACTTGTCAGTAAATACTATTAGATTGCAGTAATAATCATTACACATTTCTCTGTAATACAACAAAAGAATATGCTACATGATGCATATGCATACCTATGCCATACTATAATAGTTCTCTTCTGTTTCTTTAAGGCCTCTCCTGTTTATGGGTTATTATGGTTTGGATGACTGTACAGTACATAATAGTGGATTGCAGTAATAATTATTACACATTTCTACATAATATAAAAAAATTATGCTACATGATACATATGCATTCCTATGCCATACTATAATAGTTATCTGCTGTTTCTTTAAGGGCTCTAATGTTTATGGGTTATTATGGTTTGGATGACTTGTCAGTACATAATAGTGGGTTTCAGTAATAATTATAACACATTTCTCCATAACAGAAAGTAAAACATGCTACATATTGATAGTTGCCCATTCTGCAGCAGCAGTAACCATGTTTACATTACAGAACCTATAACGCTAAAAAGTGTTTTAAAAAGTGTTTTATTTATTACGACACAGCCCTGGGCATCTTCAGCTGGCCAAACATCAGTAGAATTATTTTTCAGAATATTTATTTCATTCATCAATAATTATAGGAATTTTTTATTTTTGGGAACAAATTGAATTCTAATAGTGAATGTGGTTTTGGTTCGGCAAACTCCATTCATTCCAAAATCGAATGTTAAAATTAAAAAAAAGTTGAAGGCATTATCCAATGTTCTGACCAGATTTTTCTTATGAACATTCGTAGGAAAATCTACCAGTGTATGGAGAGATTTGTCTCAATAAATATTATTTTAAAAATAATATGTATGTGGAGGGAACACATTCAAGCATCTATAGGACTGTACATGTATTGTTCCTGTATGTTATCATCATTATCTAAGTTTTAAAAAATAATTTTTAGGGATATTTTAGCAACGGTTGAGAGTAGAAACTTTTACCATGCAATCAATGTTTCGCTAAAGTGTATGTCAGGGGGGAAAAAAATGATCTGCCAGAAATGCACTCAGCTCCAAAGGATGACTAAGCATAACACCATTATAGATTGAGTGGTGTCAGCCCTGCCCACTTTTCTATTGCTAAACTACTGAATCATGCCCCTTCTCATATCAACAACATAAGCACATATTCATCCATAGTCTAGGATAAGAACTGGGATGGTCAAGTCAGGCTGCTTGAGATAACACCGGAAGTGTGGACAGGACACTGGGCTGCTCTGAAATTCTTTCATGGTCAACAGGTTTTTTTGCACTTATTGCACAAATATAACAAAATGCTTCCAATGGCATATTTTACAGAGGGAGCAAATAAGTTCATTGTTATGGTTTACATACACTTTATTCTGTCACCAACATGATTACATTTGTCCTGTCTGCTGTGTCTGTAAACACCAAATGGGCACTTCAGGCCAGGGTCATCTTTAATATCAATTGGGCCCTGGACATGATTTTGCTGATGGGCCCCCACAACCTGTCCTCTATCACCTGTCCCCCCACTTCCCGACCCAGACTCCCGTATCTGCCTACATCACCTTCCCCGGAAAAGAAACTATATATATACAGTATATATAGAGAGAGATATAGATAGATAGATAGATGGATAGATAGATAGATAGATAGATAGATAGATAGATAGATAGATAGATAGATAGATAGATAGATAGATATATAATGCACCGATACCATTTTTTCCAGACCTATACTTTTTCTCACCGTACTCACCGATACCACTCACCGATACCTTTTTTTTTTTTTTTTTTTAAAAGTCATGCGACCGTTTTTCTAAAACAATACAGACTAATGGTTTTAGGACAGTGGTGGAGAGCCAGGGCCTGGCATTTCTGCCATTGACTCCAAGCTGTAGAGGGACTACAAATCCCAGCAATATATTATACAGCAATACAGAACAGCACCAGCTAGCGAGGACTACAAATCTCAGCAATACATTATACAACAATGCAGAAAAATATCAGCTATAAAAGACTACAAATCTCAGCAATACATTATACCCAATGCAGAATACCATCAGCTATAAAAGACTAGAAATCTCAGCAATACATCATACAGCAATGCAGAATGGCACCGGCTATAGAGGACTACTAATCCCAGCAATATATTGTACAGCAATGCAGAATAGTATACAAATCTGCTACATACTCTGTGCTTCTGCACTGCTCTGGGATGCTGGCCTGATGTCTCGGGTGGAGGGTCTCAAAAGGGGCAGATGTGCAGGGTCTCAGCAGGGACAGATGCGGAGGGTCTCAGCAGGACAGATGTGGTGGATCGCAGCAGAGGCAGATGTGGAGTATTGTAGCAAGGGCAGATGTGGAGTATTGCCACAGGGGCAGATATGGAGGATCACAGCAGGGGCAGATGGAGGATCATAGCAGGGGAAGATGGGGGATCACAGCAGGGGCAGATGTGGAGGATCACAGCAGGGGCAGATGGAAGGTCTCTGCAGGGGCAGATGGAGGGTCTCAGCAGGGCAGATGTGGAGGATCACAGCAGTGGCAGATGGAAGATCTCTGCAGGGGCAGATGTAGGGTCTCAACAGGGCAGATGTGGAGGATCGAACCATGGGCAAATGGAGGATCACAGCAGGGGCAGATGGAGGATCACAGCAGGGGCAGATGGAGGATCACAGCATGGGCAGATGGAGGATCACAGTATTCAAGTCTAGCAGCCAATCTCTAGGCCTGAACACTGTCACAGGGTGTAAAGGCTGCCATCCTCAATCCCTGTAAATTATGACATCAGCTGACGCCTAGAATTTTGTTGAGGCTACAGCAGAGAAAGGTTACATCTAGGGCTGTGGAAATTAAAGATTAATTTCTCGATTAATCGTTAAACTTTTTGATCGATTAAAATAATTTTGATCGCTAATGAAAACACTTACCTCTCCCCCGGCTTCTGGGAGTCCCGTCGGCGATCTGGGGATGTCACCGGACCCCTCCCCCCTTCCCCAAGTGGCTCCGTCGACTAACGAAGGGAAGGGGGGAGGAGTCCGGTGACGTCAATGTCCGTGACGGCTAACGAAGGGAAGGGGGAGGAGTCCGGTGACGTCGATGTCTGTGACATCACCGGGCTCCTCCCCCCTCCGTTAGCCGACGGAGCCACTTGGGCCGGTGAGTTTGCCCAAGAAACTTTCTGCATGAGCGCCAGCATGTGTATAGGCCAATGCCTTATTGGCCTATACACATACAGCACAGCAATGAAGTAATAAAATGAATTAGGATCACACTAATCCAGCACGTTATTATTCTGAGTTGCCCCACTCAAGCGGCGGCCATATTGAGTGCGGCACGTGAGATTAATAACGTGCTGGATTAGTGTAATGCTAGTTCATTTTATTACTTCATTGCTGTGCTGTATGTGTATAGGCCAATGTAGTTGGATCTGTATGTGCGTTATAATTAATCGAAATTAATCATTAATCAATTAAGACAAAATTTGATTAATCGAACATGGAAATTGTAATCATTACCAGCCCTAGTTACATCACTTGGTAACATGAAATTAAAATTACCTGTATAGACAAACTAAAATGATTCTACAGCATATTTCAGTATCCAGTATACAGTGCAACAACACTATGAGTGCAGCTATGTTGTATTATTATCTAAAACGGCCAGGCACAGAGTGGTGTCATAAACTTCTGTTTCAACGCAACTTTCTGTAGAATGATTGGTCATTAAGGGTTCATTCATACTATTGATGTGCGTTAACACACCTTTTTAGTGCTTTAATATGCATTGCGTTAAGGCAGTCCATCCATCGAGTAGGCTGTCAGAGCTCCTCAGTGAATGAAACAACACACGTGCACTATTTGTCGCAATGTATCACACCACAATGCACATTTTTTGTGAAATACCACACATGTAATGTACAGTAATACACAGTATTTCTAGTGTTAACCTACATTGCGTTAAACCAGATTCACCTCTTTCTGTCCCATCCGCTTCTGGCTCTTGTGCTTGGAGGAAAACTGAACAGTTCTTTAAGTTTTCTCCACCTCCTCTCCCCAATGCCTCCAAAATGTCTTTGAAGGGCATTGCAGCAGACACATTTATTGATGCCCAGTCACACAAAAGACCCACTGACTGTTATAGACCAGGAGTGAGGGTAAATACTTTGTCACCATCATTTTTCTATTTTGGCCTATTCACACCAAAATCATCGCACAGTAAATGCATAAAAAACAGACACAGTTACATTTGTGTTGTTGTTTGGTTGTTTTTTTTTTCGTGCAGCAAAGAAGACACATTTAAAGAAAATTTTATGAAAAAAGGGATGCGTTCACATGCATTGCATTGCATTGATATACCTTTGCACATGTTGTGTTGCGAAAAAATGCAGTCTGCTCTACTAAAAACGCACATCAATACAACACAATGGTGTGAACTACACCCATTGAAATTCATTGATTTTTAGTGTCTATGCATTTGGTATGCGCTACTTAATGCAGCAAACACATTGGGTGAGAATGGGCCCTAAAATACTGTCCCTATGCTGTACACTTACAGCCCTGGTAAAATGTCATAATACCTGGTCTTGTTATTGTCTAGCCAAATGCTTGCCTTTGTGAATACATGGAGTAACAGCTGCAGCCGGGAACAATACTCATCTATTACAAATTAATTCGACCAACTTCTTAAAGTGACACTAAACTCAGGAGTTAAATCTTAAAAATGCATTCAAGTACCTTAACTATTACCAAAACTGGACCTTATTTATGTATCACTCAGCTGTAGATCCTCAAATCATCTCTGAATTGGTGCTGGCCTTCCTTGTGGAGATGTTACCATGTTTCATGTTATTCCCTGAATATGGGTGTAACATGAAACACGGTTTCATAAGTAAACTTAGCATTTAATATGAAAGCAAAAGTATAGAGCAATACTCTACATGCAACAAATATGAAAGTTACATCAAACTTATTTTATGATAAATACTGCAATGATCATTCAGAATATGTACTTTCCTAAAACACACGTTACTTTCCCTTTCATGGTGGAGGTGTTTCAAATAGTCCAGTAATCTCAATGATAACTAGAAGTTCTGCACCAGGTTTGTTATCCATTATGACAGAAATCAAGTGTCTATTGCATGACAATAGCGCAGCTATGAAATAACAAGATGATGATAATAAATAATAATCTCATTATATCAGGAACAACAAATAGAAACAGACATATTACCAGCGGCTTCCTCTGACTAGGCAATCTCTAAAATAATAATGTAGGTAAAGGTCATAAAATATTGTGAAAAGCATTGAGGAATGCTCCATGCAAGTGTGAAATAGACTTGTTAACAACAGGGAAAATATAGAACAAAAAAGGCACCATAGGAAAACTGGTTGGTCGATTCAAGAAGAAGTCTTGGACTCAAGGCTCTGTAATGGGAAAGTAAGTCTACATTCTCATCATGGCAGCTGTACGTATCCAAACAAGTGACCTACATTTTGGCAGAGTGCTTCCTACTCAACTTACATAGTTACATAGTATTTGAGGTTGAATAAAGACATTAGTCCATCAAGTCCAACCTATTAGGATCTCATTCTAGGAGTACCTGTAGCCCTGTATATTACGGTCCCTTAAGAAATCGTCCAAAAGTTTCTTGAACAATTCCACATTATTTGCTGAAATCACCGCCTGTGGCAGTGAGTTCCAGACCCTAACTGATCTTACTGTGAAGAACCCCTTTTGCCCCTTGTGCTGGAATTTTTTTTCCACCAATTTTAGGTGGTGGCCTCTAGTTTGTGTAATGGAGGTAATTTTAAACAGTTTATCGCTAATGTTGCTAATGTCAGGAGAACAACCCATTTACAGCCTTCCAAATGCCTTGGGAGGAATTATTTTCTTTCCACATACTCGGAATCTCATCTCAATATATTTCACAGCTGCAGGTGGGGTCTGTATGAAGTTAATTAATAAAATGAAACATATGCAGTACATCTCTGTAAATAATTCTCATTTCCCCATGTTCAATTTCTTTAAATGCTGCAAGTAGAGAAAATACCCCTTGATTTTCCTAGAAATCCTTACCTTCCTGTGTACCCTCTGCTGCATTGACATCCAAAGCACTGTTATCAGCCCTGCCCAGTTCTTCCCTGTGCACTACAGAAAACCCACTCTCTCCACCACCACCATATGCTATACAGATGTGCGGAGGGGAAAGTGTTTTGTAGTCCATGAGAAGAGAATTGGGCAGGCTGACAACACTTCTTAGGATTTCAGTGCAGCAGAGGCAATGGGTTGTCAGCTCAAATAGGAAGTTAGCAGCACACAGATTCCTTTCAGAGCAGCAGGTATTTTTCTGCACTTGAAGCTTTTAAAAAAACAAAACAAAATACAGTATATGGAAATGTGCATGAATCTCATTGGTGGGCAGCAGGGTAGGGAAGGCATAGCACCTGCCAGATGTTTACTGTGGTCTGTGTTCCTATTGGGAATATTTATTCTCACTCCCTTTAAGGACAGGGATTGATTGGATTTCTCTCCAGTGAGACAAATACCATGTGAGGAAACACGTTTTTCAGTAAAATAGGAAAGAGATAGAATCCCTATCCATTATTATTACTCTCTGTGACTACTGTGATGTCCCGTGATGACTGCTTCCCTCGTTTCTTGTACTGCTAGCACAGGCAGTGAGAGTTGCAGGAAATTAGGTGAAATCTCTCCAAAAAGCTTTGACTTTACTGGCATTTTGCTTACATGACCTTTAACCCCTTCATGACTGAGCTTGTTTGTAGTTTCTGTTCATAAATGACTGACACACTTTTGACATTTTTGATGTGTGATTCTTCCACGTCAGTAATATACTTTCTTACAAAGTGCACCCACACATATTATATATTGTTTTTTAGAGGACAGATAGGGCTACATATTTATATCACATATGTGTGTCTAACGCCTCACTTAGGACAAATAAAATATAAAAAAACGTTAAAAAAAACACTTTTTTCCCAGTTTTGATTTGTGGTATTTTTTTTACAACACCAGCACAGCTAAAAAAAATGCAATAAATACATTCATTTATTTGTCCCTTATTTTATTTTTTTTTACACATTTTTTGTTTCTACACTTTTCACAATTTTTTTTTTTTTACACTTTTCACTTTTTTTTTAAATTAAAAATTGTATTTTATTTATTTAATTATATCAAGCAGTCATTGTGAATTAATCTCACTGTTACTGCTTGATAAATTAATACATTTTTGGTTATTATCAGGCTGCTTCAAACTTCAGAACAGCCGATAATAAGTTAGTGACACTGATCCTGCAGCAGTTCAGGATTCAGCTGTTACTAAAGGTTTTCTGATTGTTGCAACAACGATCAGCAAACTGAAACATTCTTCTTCCAGGAATAGATACATTATAGGACTAGACACATAGACACATTATGTATCTATTCATGAAAGAAAAGAAGAAAAAAAAGCCAGTATAGCTTGAGAGAGATATCTCTCTCGATCTATACGAGCTGTCAGAATGCCGGCAAAAGCAGGCATGTGTGTCCCTCTGCTTTGACTCTCAGACACCCGATATTAAGGTATCGGGTGTCTGAAAAATGTTAACCCTTTCATTAATGAATGCCTCTGTAGTAAGGGCATTCATTAATGAATGTTAAAAGCTGATTCTCAGCGGTTAACAGCCCTCTAAAGCAGCAAATAACTCGTCACGTACAGTGTACTTGACAAGTCATTTGGTCCCTTTGTGGCTGGACGTACAGTGTACGTCTCCCGTCACAAAGGGGTTAATATCATGAACAGGATCTTCCTCATTAGCCGCTTCAAGGGGTTCTGTAAAAATGTTAACTGTCAATATTTTAGTATGGGAGTTGGAAATTATTGATTCAGTGGCTTCCTGTAAAGTGAAACTTGGTAAGGACATCATATAAATAATTTCAGTAGGCTTTTTAGCATCCAAAGAGATCAATGTTGCTTTTTTTTCTGGAAGAAGGCATAGCTGTTATCTACCTCATGAGGTTTTATTGTTATCACCAGCAATTTCATTAAAATGTTTAAAGTCCCACCCTGGGCTGCTACAATATTTACCTATACAGTGCACTAGTTAAATGCTAGTTTGGCTAGAAAGGAAAGGAGTAAGTACAAATACTTACCCTATTCCTACCAGGTGGACTACATTTCGGACTGTAGATGAGCCCATGCTATCCAATCAAACATTGCAGGATTGCTGGTCCTTCATTTTATGGAATGACATATAAGAGCTTAGACCAGCCAGACAGCAAAGTGAAGTGGCTTCAGGGAACCGCTCGCATGATGGTGAAGAGGAACCCTGTGTGAGCAAGAAATAAGGTAAGTATTCCTACTTATTCCTTTCCCTTGTAGCCAAATGAGCGTTTAACCCATGCAATGGTCCAAAGCAGGCCTGACCTGGGGTTTAATGTTTAATCATTGACACCAGTCCTTTCTTCAATGGGCCTTACAATCTACATTACCTTCTTGTCTAATGCATACAGCACAGTGTACAGCTCTCCTCAGAGACAATTATCCTATTGTTTGTTTTTTTACTCTAGTACAAAACTAGATCAGGCTAAGGATTTCCACAGAGCCGTTAAGTGAATGTACACTATGAAGGTAATGCCTAGTTGTCATGAAAGTGAAACATGGGCATTATTGGCCCGTATTTTTTCGAGGAAAACGAAGAAACAGTGACTGTTACGTGAGATGCTGAACAACGTCTTGTGACCAGAAGTCTTATGCGAAGATGACGCATAAACAAGAGAAATGTTTATTTTCAGCAGGATGGTGCCACAGCGCATACTGCCAACACAACAATAGAAGTTCTTCTAAACATGTTCCCTGGGCATCTCATTTCACATTTTGGCGATGTGCCATGGCCCCCAAAGTCTCCTGACTTGCCATTATGTGATTTCTTCCTATGGGGGTACCTGAAGAGCCTTGTGTGCACTCACAAACCCCGTAATTTGAATGAATTGAAGGATGCCATCCAACAAGAAGTGCTCACGATTGATCAACAGCTGTTGGCCTGAGTGATGGACAATTCCAAGCAAAGGATTGAAAGCTGCATTCAAGAGGATGGGCATCATCTAAATTACATTATTTTGTATAACTTAATAAGCAACTCAAATGGCATTTCTTGACCTCTGTTTTTTAAAAATAAATACGTTTCGAGTTAAAAATCTACGGAGTACTGTTTTTTTTCAAAACCGTCCGACTCCCCTCGGTCACTCTGTATATTCACATAGTATTACACTTTAGATACTATGAATATTTTTTGTTTGAAGGATTCCTGTTGGCCTAATCACCCAGATCATAAAGCAGACCTGCATTTTGATGCCTTGTACATCTGTATGATCGCTGGTAAAATACAAGAAGGCTGTCATTAAATTGACACTAAACTCAGGCGTTAAATCTTAAAAATGCATTCAAGTACCCTAACTATTAACAAAAACGTATCTTATTTGTGTATTACTCAACTGTAGATCCTGAAATCATCTCTGAATTCATACTGACACTGTTCTTCCTTCTGGAGGGGGACTACTTTTGTTCCCCATGGTTCCTCTGTGTGTTATAAAGTAGCCACCACTCCAAGCTCACTCCCGTGATGGACTAAAATCTCAATACAAACTAGAAAACTAAATGTGGGATTGTAGTCCATCACGGGAGTGAGCTTGGAGCGGTGGCTACTTTATAACACACTCAGGGAGCATGAGGAACAAAATAAGCCCCCCTCCAGAAGGAAGTACTGTGCCAGCTGTTTGCTTGAGTTTAAATTATGAGTAATTAGAACTGGAACAGATTTCTTAATTTGGATTTTGGAAAATGCCAAGTACACAACTTGAGTTTGAAAGATTATTTCCCTGTGTTAGGTACACATACAGACAAAACAGTATAGTGAATTTAATTGGTAGCACATTACAAAACTGCTGTTAATTAACTGTAGTAATTTTTTCTTATTTTAGGTAAAGCCTAGTGGGCATTTACCACTGGTTCGTTATCTGAGAGATTGCTCTATAGGGATCTCCCTACTGTTACTAATCAGGTTCAAATCTGAACATGTTTCACTTAATGTGTTCACACTTCCCTTTTGCATTCTTATAAAATAAAATACATTTAAAAAAAAAAAAAACATTGAGAGCGTGACCCTGTAATGGCCATGACAGATGAAACCAAAGGCCTCACCACTTAAGTCTCTGAGATACTAGAATGTATTAGGTTATTTACTTCTGCAAGATCTACTGAAAACTGATTCATCAGATATGACTTTTGACTTGACTGACCCTTTAACAGGGACTTTAGCCATACTCAGAAATAGGCTGATTTATGAGTACATAGCATCCTAGACAGTGATGGTCCAAGCAGTTCCATGGGAATTAAAATGAAAAAGATGATTGCTCTCAATCTGGTTGGTTATATGAAGAGAACAAAGGCTAGTGTGAACATTCCTTCTTTAGTAAATTAGCTGCATAGCAAGAAACAGCATGGTTTATCAGATGTGACAGCTAGGCAGAAAGACCTAGAGTATATTTATGGATAAACTGAAAATGAAGTCCACACTGCCCCAAGCAACATGCATCAATGTGACTTCTGACAAGCGGATCCGTCTTCCAGATATAGTCCACTGATTAGAAAAGATGTATTATTTTAAACAGAATGTATTTTCTGCACATGTAAAGTAGCAGTAATATATCTACATCTCATAGGTATTAATCGGGTTCAACAGTAAATACAATAGAAATATTAGAGATGTTACTGTAGGAGTAAATCTTTTATCAAAGTCTATGAACATTGCTATATTTATCTGGTGATAATATCTACTGAATCTCATATAAACCTATGGAGTTGATAGGTGGTTATGTCCTAATTAAATATATAATTGCCTATCAGTTGACATTGCTTATTTAGCCATTTTAGCTATTATACTATCCATAAAACCATTGTTTTTTGATGACCAATTGACATCCTGCAGAATGCATTGAGGTTGCCATTATTATGAATTATTATCATGATCATCAAGATTTTTAACGTCCCCATATGTGATATTTATAGAGATCTTGTGATCGTTATTGATGGTAAATCTTTATCGAAGGCGATCACTCCAAGGCGCTTATTTTGGCCATTTAGTTTTAATATTTTAGAGGGTAAAGATATTATACACTGAGTGGCCAGATTATTATGACCACCCCATCAGTACTTCGTTGGGCCACGAGATAACTCCACGAGATGACTTTGTTGGACCACCTCGTGACTCCACAAGATGTAGAAAGGTGATGCAACGAATCTGACACTGCACTGTTGCCCTTCTGTTGTCTTGTACCAGTCTTGCCACTCTCCGTTCTGCCCTAACATTGACTAGTCGCTGACGGCCACAATTTGCACGTTCAGAGAATACAATAGGCTATGGTCAATACCAAATTGGCATGATTTGTAGGCACTTGAGGCCAAAACATGCTGGTAGGTTAATTGGCTCCTGTCTAAATTGGCCCTCAGTCCAGGATTGTAAGCTCCTTGAGGGCAGGGACTGATGTGAATGTGTAAAGCGTTGCGTAAATTGTCTGCGCTATATAATTACCTGCAATAATATTTGTTGGGGAAATAAATTATGATATTGCAGTGAAGAAAACTGTAACAGAATGGTTTATGAACAATTTTGGAAAGCTGATGTAAGACGTAAACTGTTTCATGTTTACTCCCTCTGCCCATTTGTTAGTCCTAGTATGTTAATGTATTCATTACCTGCAAGTAGAGTTGTTGTTGTTGTTGTTACTGTTATTGAAGCAGTACTTGGGCTCTAGTCATGTGACTTTGCCTAGGTTTACAGTGTTTATTTTAGGACATACATCAATTTCTTTCAAACACCTCCTTTAATCTACAGTCAGGAATCCAGCAAGCTATAGTCGATCCCATAATCCATCAAACCAACAATAAACTTGTCAGATTTCAGAGACAGTTGACAAAGTCAGGAGCCAGCGGTCAGAGCCACTATATACTCTTTAAACTGCCCCCCTAATTTAGTCCATCTTACCTTTTCTTACCTTTCAAATATCCTTTTAAAATGTCTTATCATATGTAATAGGATGTTCTAACTTAGTAAAAATCACATTCTATAGCACCATTATTGTGCTCTAATGGAAAAACTAGTTTTCAGTATTCAAAATGTTGCTATAAAGTTAATCATTCCATTGGATTTATTCAAAATGTCCCTAATGTATGAGGTCTGTCCTCCATGTTTATGAAAATCAGTGTTTAATATCCATATGTGTAAGGTACTCACCAAGAGGCTGGTAAGAGCACCTGCGCACTCCATGCCACGTGACCCTGTCCTCAGAATTGCAGGCAAACATGCCCTGAATAGTGAGCGCGTTCATTCGGAAATTGTTTACGTGTACATGTGCACAGAAGTTTGCGCGAATGTGTTGACATTGGAGACCTTGCATGCAGATATTAGCACGGCGTGCGCATTCCTGCGCGCGCACGCACGCCTACTCATTGGTGCCAGATCGACTATAAAACCAATGTATGTACTGAACCCATTGCTGACTAGTCTTCAGCTGTTTCCTATGTTCCTGTTGCCTGATCCTGTGATTCTGCAGGCTTTGTTTGGCTTTGGCTTACATTCCTGACCTCGCTCCTGACTTCTGATTTGGCACCTTAAACTTAGTATCAGTCTTTCCTGTGTCTGGCCCCGGCCTGTGACTCGTTTTTCAGCTGCATCTACCGATTTAACACTGCATCTCCATATCTGATCCTTTGTATATGACCATGGCTTGTGACCCCGACTACGATCCTGATCTTCCAGTGGCTCCATTCAGGGTCTGCTACCTTGACACCATGCTCTGCCAGCCAGTTCCAGCTAAAGCCAAGCTAGACTGATCAGTCTGCTGCCATTTCCAGCTGTCACCTCCAGGTCATCACACTCAAGCTCCAGTACCAAACCTGCATCAACACTTGTTCTTCCCTGTGTCCGCACTCCTCCTGCCTCCACCTTCAGGGGAGTTGGACAAGTGGTGCAAGAGTAGCCTCCTGTTCAGCTTGGCCTCCAAGTTCTGTGACATATGAATTCCACTCATTAATGTTAGCATCTTTCACCCTTATTGATTGGTGCCCATAATTGTGACTCTACCTCCAGACAGGTTTGACTGCTGTTGTTTGATAGATCATTGATGGGACCAACCATAGTTTTCTGGATTCCTGACTGCAGATTGACGTATGGACAATGTATAGGCTGAAATATGTAACTGGGTCTGGTGCAGGCAGGAACAAACATTACCCCAGTCTTCTCTACCCCAGTGATCAGAGTGTAATATTGGAACTTTGTAGCAAATTGCACAATTCTGCATCATACTACATGCTTTTGTATTTTTAACTAACTCACAGAGATCACCTATTGCAGATTTCCATGAACAGAGCTGGCAGCAGTAACCATCATCATAATAATGAATCATCACTTTATGCTGAAATTACAAGGTTCACCACAAAAAAAAACAGATTTCACTGAGACAGATACTGCATTGGTAAAGATAGTAATTTGCACTGACCTTCCCACTTGCAGGAAGAATGTTGCTAAATCTTGAATCAGAATCAATTTTATTCAATTAGGCTTGACGTCTTGTTTTTAAAGTAGATGTGCACAGCATTCATCCAGAAATGTATCTCAAGGAATAGCTGCCACATAACGGTGTAAAGTGATGATGTCATTGTTAGGTAGCCTTCAAGGGAACTTGTTGATCTGCTTTAAAGGGTAACTCCACTTTAAAAATATATAAATTAAAAAAAAACCTATAAAAAATGAATATAACATATATAATTGTTGCACGAGCCAATTTGTAATTTAATGTTATTAAAAATGACCTTTCCATTTGAAACTGTAACTGCTGCAATGCTTTAAATCTGTCAAAAATTGATTTAGTTGGTGTATGGCACGCCCCCAGAAATGTCACTTCCTGCTTCTGTGATTGGCTGACTAACTTTCCCAGAAGTCTGCACTAAGATACAAGTATTATTTAGGAATTTCATTTTTGGTGAGATACTCCCTAAGGTTTATTTACTACTAAAGGGATGCCGACACTGTACCTTTCTTCGCTAGAACACAGAAAGTCCGCCAGCTGGTTATAATGAGCCCAGTATCAGGTTTTTTTTACCCTTCCTTGTCCAGTTACTTGCAGCATGGCTTGTGTAGTATTTCTGGCACCGTTGTTCCTCTTTGGCACCCTCTTATGAGCAAACCAGTTAACATCATCATTCAGCAACTACTTGCAAAACCTCTGACAAATTCCTGTCTCAGAGTGATGACAACCTCCAGCTCACTATTTATTAATCAACTTGTCCATTCAGTCACTGCACTTGCATTTGTTCTGCAATTGTTCCTGTTCTCCGTGTAGACCCTGATTCTGGCTGACTGATCTTCTGGTTCCTGACTCCAGCTATTGTTTGTGTTTTATTCTGCTCTCTGTGTTCCCTGACCTAGTTCGGCTGACTACCCGCTTTGGCATCTGACCTCTGGCTTGGCACTGATGAAGTCCTGGACTTTCTCCATTCTTTTTTGTCATTTATGTTTATTGTAGTTTTCAATAAACTACTTTTATTTTTTAAACCTGCACTTTAAGTTTCTGTCTGGTTTCTTGGTTCGTTAACACCCAGGCCCTTCCATACAGGAATCAGTTAGGAAAAGACATGGATAAACAAACAGTGTTTTCTTCATTACAGTGACAGGTATGAAGCTGCAACTACATTTGTTACAATCCTTATAATGTACTGTCAGGGTTCCACCTGGACTTTACTGGTTTGCAGCATTCTGGCTTGGCTGCCATTTTACTCACCTGTTTCCTTCCTTGCTTGAGCAGACTCTAGAACGTTGCTCATTACTTCCAGGCTTCCTCTTATGACCAGACAGAAGAGCATCATCTGAGTGAGTAAGATGGGAGTTTCTTGTCTCTGAGTGATGATGTCACCCCACTCACTATATATAAACTATTCAGTCCAGTCTGACCTTGCGTGGTCTTACCTGCTAGTGCATTCCTGCTGCTCTGAGTATCCTGATTCTGTGTATGACCCGATCCTGGCTGACGGTCTCCTCTGGCTCCTGCTCCTGGCTTTTTCCTGACAACGCTGATTTCCTGGATCGTTCCTGACGACGCTGATCTCTGTGTTCCTGACCTGGCTTGGACGACTACCCACTCCGGCTCCTGACTTTGGCTTGTTCCTGTTTAGGATTCTGCTTGCTCCTGTGGACACGGTTCTTAAAAAATATTTTAACTAGCACCTTTCGATTGTCTGGTTTTCATTGTGCTCTGACATGTACACAGATCACTCAGAGAGGATTTATTTTTTTTCTTAACAAAAGTGGATTTACTCTTTAAGGAGTACTCTATGTAGTCTTTTCTTTCTGTGATTGGTGAGTTTTATCCAGTTAAGGGTGCATGTAGCAGTGACTAGAGAAGTGAAAAGTTGTCTCTTTGACATCTCAGAGGAGACTGTAGATGAGACATTGAATGATGCTGGATCGCAGCACGGGTGAGTCTGCAGGGCACAACGCCAGAGAGTAAATGAGTATTGCAGTCTGAGCCAGATTTTTATTTTTAAAATATATTACATAATTTTTTTAATTAAGGAAAATTGGACTTCAAAACGGACCTTCACTCGAGAAATTCAGCTTCCACTATCCCAACCTTACTCCTCCACAGCATAAAAAAGTGAGCCTTTTTTAAAATAAGGTTTTACTTTACTTTACCTTTTTCATTCATAGTCGACCCTCCCCCCACCGCCACTTTTGTCAGGGGAAGAATGACATAAAGCCTCCTTCTGCAGCCTTCTGGGATACCGATGTTACATATCCAAGGAAGCTGCAGGAGGCTTCCTCACAGTTCCAGATGAATTGTCATTGTGGTGCTGCATCATTAGGGGGCCAGCTGCAAGAACCCAGAAGAGATAGCTGCTTCCTGATGAGAAATGAAACAAAGATGGTGGCACTGGGCCAAATTTTGCAATGGGAGAGAAAAGGTCAATACAAGATTTGTTGGGCTTGTAAGTAGAGGTGCACCGAAATGGAAATTCCACAAAACGAAACGAAACCGAAATAAAAAAAAATGTCAGACCAAAACCAAAAATGTTTTTTATTTTAATTTTTTCAAATATTTTATTTTAATTTTTTTTATAAACTTATTTTTTATTAAGATTTATTTTTATTTATTCATTTTTTATTAAATATTTAAATTTTTTACTAGAGTGTTCCTGTTTATTCATAACATGAGGACAGAGTATGTTTACTATAAACACAATCATGAATGAACAAGAGGTGATATAGATCACTTCCCATTCATTTATAATTGAGGATATAGTAACCATACTCTGTCCTCAATTATCTACAAACACTCAGCAATCACTGATCACTGAGTGTTTGTACCGCTCGCTCAGCCAGGCTGAGCGAGCGGTGCAGGGAGGAGAGCTCAGCCTCCTGTGACAGCGCGGCCTGTCTCCGCCCCCACACCACTCTGCCAGACTGTGATAGGAGGCTGAGCAGTGTGGGAGGAGAGACGCCGGCCGCTCACAGCGATCTCCTCCCGCAGCGCTCAGCCGGCTGTCACAGTTTATCTCCTCCCCGCTGGGACACAGAGCAGCGCCCAGCGGGAAGGAAAGAAAGCAGGGATGCGCTGTTGTATCGGCACAAATATGGCACTTTCGGCATTTAGCCAAAAGTGCAATTTTCAGTTGATATATTTCAGCGGCTGATATATCGGTGCATCCCTACTTGTAAGTATGTTTTTCCTGGATAAAAACCATCAAAGGTAAGTTGTATTTGTGGATGAAATGAATGAGAATGGGTGGGGTTCCTCTTTGAAATTACAGGTTTATGTTTACACACATTTCAATCTATAAATAAATAAATACAATCTAATCAACACTACTTACCCCTATCCCCACCCCTTAGCTGCTATATCTGTACAGATTCAGGTAATCAATGTGAAAAATATGATAGAGAACACAAATGCTTCTCAGTCAATATCACAAATTTATTAAAATCATAATAGCAGAAAGCAATAAAACATAACAATAAACTGTGCAATTCATAAGCACCATAAGTCTAATGATTGTGTTGGGGACAGTTTACACTAGAGACATCCAACACCTGGCAAGCAAAATCCACCCTAAAAAGGAACTTTAACCATATGTTCAAAATAACAACAAAGGCACCTTAAAAAATGTTTAGTAATAACAATCTACAAACAGATACTTATAGATAATTGACAGCTTTTTCATTTTTGCATACCTTATTTTTTTCTCCTCCCTATTCTTCTCAAGGAGGCCATTTTACTAAGGGCAGGTTACTAGATCTTCTTTTACTTCCTGGAACTCTGGCACATGTGAGCAGGACATGTGACCATGCACATCATCTCTGAGATCTCGTGAGATTTCAGATGAGATTTCCCAGCAACGCTCTGCTGATGTAACCTTCCCAGGATGCAACGTTTGGGCACATTACATTACTTGTGCCCAAGAAGATCAGGAAGTAGAAAAAAATAAAATGTAAGTAAAATAAAAATATGTTTGTTTAACTAGTGAATGTAAGATCATTTCATATCATCCAGCAGAGCTGCCTGCTGATGTGATTTTTAGTCAAGGTCCACTTTAAGGTAAATGGTGAAATCAATGAAGGTTCATCAGTTCATAGAGCTTATTACACTTGCTGATTTCCTTTCAACTTGAGTGATATAAACTCCTGACTTCACTTCCAAGTTGTGTGGGATAGGAATTCCTCATTCCATTTCACATACGTTATATTTTAAAAGAGTAAAGACAACCCCTGACATAGGGTAGCCACGTTTTTTATTTAAACATTTAAAAGCAAGAATAAAAACTCTCTTGTGCTGAAACCAGCGCTAGCGTAAAGCATGAATGCCGTAAGCTCTTGCTGCATGTACGTTGATGCAGTGGCGGAACTACCGCCGGTGCCGCCGCACCGAGGCCGAGCCTACGGGGGGCCCAGTATCTATTCAAACGCAGCCCTGGGGCAGAGATGGGGTGTTCGGCCGCCGGTTACCATCGGATCGGTATGCGGCGGGCCCCCCCATCTCTGCGCCGGGAGTGATCACATTGGCTGATGGGGCCCCTAAAAAGCGGTGTCATTGAATTCAATGCACCGCCACGCCCCAAAACGCGGGGAGAAGTTTCTTAGCGATCGTGGTGTGTTCCAGCAGCTACTGCTCTGGAACGCACACGCTTTCGGTGTGAACAAGCCCTTAGGGCTGTGTTTACAGTGTTCTGTGCACATAGTAATGCACCTGATAGGTGTGAAGGTCCGTTCACACCAAGCCCGTGATTAACGCACGGTACCTACTGTTTCTAATATTGCGACAGGTGCATTGCATTGCCATTTGTTTGGATGGCACACCAAACGCACCGCCCACAATGCGCTCGATCACACTGCGATGCTTGCATGCACTATTTGTGAAGCAGCCACATATAACAATTGATGGGATTTTTATTTGACATGTATTTTCATTCAGCAAAATGGAAGACTGAGAAAGTCTTTAACACATTTGAATGAACAGATAATACTATGACGTTGATGAATGTTTAGAAGCAATGACATTTGGAGTGGTGGACAGACACAAGCACAGCACACAGGAGGCCCAACCACACAGCTTTCCTTAGAAGGAAGGAAGGAAGTGCGCCACCACCACCACCACCGCCGCTCAATCAGTGCTTGTCAATGATTGGCTGATACTTCCGCAACTACATTTCCCAGCAAGCAGTGTGGTTTAAGGCCCTTCGTGTCTATGTTCCGCCGTCTCGCGAGGTTTGCTTCCGCCGGGTAATTGGTCCTCGGTAACTGCCCCGCTCTCCCGGTGGCTGTATTGTTGCCGTGCCACTTGCTTGGCTGCTGTAATCCGGTGACCGAGACCGGACTGCCCGGACCGGGGTTTGCAGTGTGCCGCCTCCGCCGCCCTTCTCTTCAGCTGCAGTGAGCCGCCGCCCTCCTGTCAGCCGACACAGACATGGCCGATCCCAAATACGCTGACCTGCCCGGCATCGTGAGTACCTAGCAGGGGCCGGGTCCTCGGTGCGGTGTGATGGGGGAGGGGGGCATTGGAAGAGCTGGCTGTACCCTAAGGGGGCATGTGTGCTGTGCCCAGCCATCCTTCTCCTCCCTTCCCCCACCCAGCCTGGCACCATCACTGTGACCCACTGATCAGTGTCTGATGTGCATATATAGCCTATAGTGTTCTTTTATCAGAAAATAGTGGCAGGGGTGACAGGCTGGAAGGGAGAAATCATGAGAAGCCATGGCTAGGACTGTGCAATGAACTTCTGTTGCTTGGTCTCCATGTCTGTTATTGTAAAACTAAAGTCCAGGCACATTTGTGGTTGTAAAAGTGTGGCGGGGGAACATTCAGGGCCGGTGATGTGTCGAAAGTGCGAACTTATCGAGTTGTGGGACCGCATTACTTCCGGTTTCCTCAGAACTACGAGGTTTTTACACAAAACATGTTGTGCACGAGCGCCATCCACGGCATTGCCCTATAGACATAGACCACAGCAATAAAGTAATAAAATGATGTAGGATGACAGTAAGCCAGCATGTTCTTTATCTCCGGTGCCCCACTCAATATGGCCGCCGCTTGAGTGGGGCACCTGAGATAAAGAACGCGCTGGCTTACTGTCATCCTACATCATTTTATTACTTTATTGCTGTGATCTATGTCTATAGGGCAATGCCGTGGATGGCGCTCGTGCACAACATGTTTTGTGTAAAAGCCTCGTAGTTCTGAGGAAACCGGAAGTAATGCGGTCCCACAACTCGATAAGTTCGTAGTTTTGATCGATCACCGGTACACACTGTGCGTTGACTGGCGCTTTTCTGCCTTTTGATTATCGCCAGTCACTGCAAGTGCACATAAAGAGCAATCATTTGTGTTCACACTGTAATGCTGCCTTCAGGTGGATTGCAGTGCGTTGTGGAAGAATGCAGACATGCTTCACTCTTCTACAACGTACCGGAGCTCACCTGAACTTACCGTGGAGCTGCGCTACATAGAAATGGCTGAGATGTCACTTTGACATTTCAATAAAGTTTAAAACAAAGTAAACAGCGTCTTGAAATGCAACACACATGGAACACAGCAGATGCTAGCCGCACCCTAAAGGTGCCCATACACTGCACGATTATCGTACGATAATCGTATGCGATCGGTTTTTCGTACGATAATCGAGCAGTGTGAACGGAGACGTGCGACCGTTTCTACTGTACGGTCGCACGTCTTCTGTCGAACCAGCATGTTCGAAAACCAGCCGGGAATCGTACGATTCTCGGCTGGTTAGAACGGTGCTCGGAAGACAAATGCTGAACGGGCCGGTGTGCACACGCGCACACTGCCCGTTCAGCATTGCGGTCATCGGAAGCCTGCCCCTCGGGGGTGGGCTTGCGATGATCGAGAGTGCGATCTGCCTGTCCAAGATAGGCAGATCGTACGTTTTTTTAATCCCTTTACAACCATCGCAAGACTAAGGTCTTGTGATGGTTGTACAGTGTATGGCCACCTTAAGACTGGTCATTTTACTGTGCTATGTACCCTAACTTGTGACACGTTCTCCAAAGCAAAACAAAAAAAGCATTTCAAGCTGAAGTTTACTTACATTTTTTTTTTTTTGTCGGGGTTCATTCACACAGACGCGGTGTGTGGTCACACAGTGTGAAATACACCTGTATATGCACGCCCAGGAGTGCTGCATTTTTATGTCTGTAGGATTGTGTGTACACAATACACTATACACGTGGTGGAAATGCAAGTACTGATGTTCATAAATGCGTGTGTACGGACGTTATTTCCTGAACACGAGCAGCGTTGATTCTTTCACTATTGCAGCAGGAGCAGTTAAAGGAGAACTATGAGGTGAGTGCTTTTCACTCACCTCACAGTTCTAGCCGACCTGTGACAATGAGACTGTCACAGGTCGGCTCAGTAGACCGGGAGGTGAGCGAACACATACCGGCGTCCGCTCACCTCTCGATCCTGTCATGGCTCTCTGCCGTGACGGGAGGGGCTGGATTCCCCCCTCCCCGCCCCGATCCACCAGCGCTGACTGGCGGAACGGAGAGGGGGCGGGTACAGCTGGTTTTGCCTCTAGATAGGCAGAGCCAGCTGTCAGTCACGCAGCTGGGCGGATCCCGGCAAAATTGTCGGGATCCGCTTCAGCTGCGGCGTCTCAGTATACTGTGCCTAGGGTGACGGGAGGACGCTAGTTTGTGTCCTTCTGTTACCCTAAGGAGAACTATGGGGAAAAGCCTTAACCCCATAGTTCTCCTTTTAAGTCGTACAGCATTGGAAGTTCACCGATGTGAGCAGGGGCACATTTACCGCGAGGCAAACAAGGTGTTTAAAACAAAAAAAGCGCCAGAGAGGACTGCTCAACCAGTACAAACCAATGTACACATAAAGTCAGAATCAAGGTCTGTTTAAAAATTGATAGATTAAATAAAAATTGGTGAATTAATAAAAAACACGTTTATAAAAAATGTGTGTCTGTAGGATGCTGCCCCAAATCAGCCAGGGAGACTTTAAAATCTAGGGAAAAAACACAAACAAGGGGCGCCTTTCCTGGTGCAGACAAATTTATTAAGATCAGGATTGAAGGTAAATATAAAACATACTCACAAAATTCATGATTGAAGTATAAAAAGTATAAAAATTAAGTCCATGGACCCAAGGAAAAGTCTATGAAAGCTGCACAGCCGTGTCTATGTGTCAGCAGAGGAGACTGTGTGATGTGTGATGACGTGTTTCCGGGGTCACGCCCCCTTCATCAGATGAATTTTCCTTGGGTCCATGGACTTAATTTTTATACTTTTCATACTTCAATCATGAATTTTGTGAGTATGTTTTATGTTTCATCAGATGAAGGGGGCGTGACTCCGGAAACGCGTCATCACACAGTCTCCTCTGCTGACACATAGACACGGCTGTGCAGCTTTCATAGACTTTTCCTTGGGTCCATGGACTTAATTTTTATACTTTTTATACTTAAATCATGAATTTTGTGAGTATGTTTTATATTTACCTTCAATCCTGATCTTAATAAATTTGTCTGCACCAGGAAAGGCGCCCCTTGTTTGTGTGTTTTCTCCAAACAAGGTGTTTGCCTGGAGTAGCACTTTGCAGGCTGGCTGATTTTTTGCTCCCTCCTGCAAAGAGGAAAGCCGGCAACGGACACACAAAATCAGGCAGCCTTGGCTGCCTAATCAGGTTGCTGCTGGTGGGGCCTGGCAACGACCTGCCAGGGCAGAGGGAGGCTGAAGCAGCTTTGGCGGCTCCAGGAGCTGCAGGTAAGGGCTCATTATTTCCCCTTACTTGGCTGTAAAGCTGCAGAAAAGTGGTGGATATGTGACCAATGCTGTCCTCATCTCCCATTTATTGCTGACCTGTGGGTGGAATTGAACAGTGCACACACATATTGGCTGTGATGTGTAATGCTGCTGGTGTACATCAGATCCTAGAATGCCCCATTTGTAAATGTCACTGCTCCACTTTGCACACAAGCTTGCTTAGGGCAGCACGAAACCTAAATACACCGCTGGATGTGAGGAGTTTCCAGCATCACCAAAGTAAGAATTTCCACACTAACCAGCATCCAGCAGGATGGAGGACACGCTTCATTAGAAGACGCTCCTTTCTGCTAAACTTCAGCTTTAAAGTGTATGTAAACATGGTCAGAGTTTCAGCTGCAGTTTCAACAGTGTATGGCCAGACGTACTTGCTGCTGTCCCATGCAAGCATCGGTGTCTGCCATAGAGCTCAGCCAGCAATTTACACATTCTTATTTTCTGTATGGCTGACCCATATGTGTGGGACTACAGGGTAGAAAAGCACAACACAGGGTTTAAACATTGTTGTAGCAGTCAATGAATAGTGAAAGTGCCTGCACACACTGAGGGCCCCTTCACATCTATGTGCACATTGAGGTGCATGTTACCACATTGGAGGCGATTTCATTGGGCTACAATCTCAATACAAATGGTTCAACTAAACATGAGATTGTAGTCCATCAGAGGAGTGAGCTTGGATTGGTGGGTACTTTACAACATACACAGGGACCATGGGGAACAAAAGTAGCCACCCTCCAGAAGGAAGGACAGTGTCAGCGCCAATTCAGAGAAGATTTGAGAATCTGCAGCCGAGTGATACACAAATAAGATACATTTTTGTTAATAGTAGGGATGCACCGAAATTAAATTTTTAGACAAAAACCGAAGTAAAAAAATTTGTCAGACCGAAACCAAAAATTACTCCCCCCAACCATGTTAAAATATTTGTTTTAATTATTATTATTTTTTTTTTAACTTTATTATTAGCGGCTGTTTAGGCCCCTGATGTTTCCCTTCTAAAATAAAAAAAGAGATTGAGGAGGCAGAGTCCTCAATCTCTCTTTTTTATTTTTTTTATTTTATATGCAGCCCCAGCACTCAATAAACAGAAAGCAATCAGTACACGAGCTTCCTGCTCATTCACACTCTGGAGATAGTAAATATTTACTATCAAACCAGTCATGAATAGACAGAACGCCTCTTTACTGAGCTGCTATTCTAATAATCGATTAGTTGGCCAATTATTTTTTTGATTATTTGGATAAAAAAATTAAATTAAATAAAATTCACGAAGGCAGTGTTACAAACATGAAGTTTACTTCAGAATATAACTGCATGCACATTTTTTTTTTGCAATCGCACTGCACTGGAACGCACGGCATCCTGGTACCGTGCATTCCAGTGCAGGCGATCACACTGTGGGTGGGAGGAGCGTTTGGGGTGCCATTGAAAAGAATGGCACTGCAACGCACCTCCCGCAGCAGAATTTCAGACTGAAATCGAAAACGACTTTTTGTCACCTTTTTTATATATATATTTTTTTAAATAATTGTACTGTAAGCACATCACACTTGAATAGCTTCAGCCAGGGAATGACAGCTACCAGTGGGAAGATTTCGTAGACGGCAGCTGAATGTAAATACAGCATGGCCTTAATGTAGTATATGACTTTGTGCGTTCTCCTATCATACCCTCCTGGTTATATCTACGGGAACATAAATGGGTCCCGGAGATTGAACACTTCCGATACCTCCAACTCCATCACTGGATCTCTACTTTGTTAAAGAGAAGAGACCCGGGCCGCTTACTTACTTGTTTTGAACATATTTGCCTACATTCTCCGGAAGGTCCGGGTCTGGGGGCAATCTTGTATTCTCAATTAAATAGACTGTCACACCACGCACACTTGCGTTGGTGGTTGCAACAGATTTGGACGCCGGAAGACTGGCGACAGGAATAGAGCCAGATGCTCTCTTAATGCTACGAATGCTGAGGTGGCATATATTTTGATCATTAAATGGTACCTTGTCCCGGCTCGGATTGCCCACCTGTATCCTACATCCTCAGGAGATTATCGGGGGTGCCGGGAACCTGGCAATATGTTACCGATCTTGTGGCAATGTCCGGTCGCTACCCGATTCTGGATCTGGATATACAGGTTGATTTACTTGCTTGTTCCATGCACACATTTCCAGAAACCTTTTAAATATGCTCTTTTCCACTTGTCTGTACCTGGGCTGAATAGTTCGCAACATGCTTTATCACACTTTATATTTCTGGCAGCAAAACTTACCCTGGCGGGCAACTGGAAAAAGCAGCAGGTTTCGTACATGGAGTTTGTCCGTAGGCTGGACAATATCCTGTTTAAATGATTGACTGTCTAGCATTTTGGAAGATAAACAAGACACATTTCTGAATACTTGGGAACCCTGGATTCTTCATCAACATGCCGTTGTGGACCTAACGAACTTCCGGGGTATCTAGGTGAACTGAGTGGTATGGGGAGGCGAGGGATCATGGGAGAGTGGTGAGCTGATCCTGTCAATATAAGACCCAATTGGTGGTTAAGTGTAGTGGTGTCCCTAATACTATCAGTAATGATGTCGTTGATATTATCTTCTTGTTTCTTTCTACTCTATTCTTTCTCATAACTGCTCTGCAGTTACCCCTTTCCTGGCCCTCCATATTACATTTTCACTGGTTCACCTCTGGATAGTGTCACCCAATTTATCTATGATGTATAGTGAACCAACGCTCCTTGGTTTATGGATTTGGATAGCAATTGTACTAGCTGTGTGATACTTCTGTATATCATCTGTATGATTGTTATGCCTTTTCACCACAATACTGTATTGGAGATGTCAGAAACGTTCTCTGTTTACATTTTGACAAAAACGTTAATATAAAATATTGCAACAGAAAAAGAAATGAGTTTAATAGATTATAAGCCATTTATGCCAAGGTAGACCAATAACAATAGGAGCACACCTGATTTGTTTACCGGTCCTTCCTTGTGTGAAAGTTGAACTGTATTCCATACACAGTCTTTGTCCTGTAGCTGTTGGCTGTGAGGATCCTCAGAACGCTACCTATGTAGAAACTTTGTCATGCTGCTTTTCCTGTAAGAGCTTTTCTTAGACAGTCTGTCTCATGGTTTGCCAAGTATTACATTACTCATCTCATCGTTCCTTCTTTTTGTTGAACGCTTCATATTATTAGCATCTGGGCGTTGGCTTATGAAGAACCCTGACAAGTGCGTTGACTGTTCTCTGGCTCTCAGTGAAT
Organism: Nanorana parkeri; assembly: GCF_000935625.1. NCBI lineage: Eukaryota > Metazoa > Chordata > Amphibia > Anura > Dicroglossidae > Nanorana > Nanorana parkeri. The sequence goes on from NW_017306303.1 coordinate 829,109, forward strand.
CTGATTTTTATTTTTTTTGCGGACATCACTTTCAACTGGGACAATGACAACCGTACCAATTGCCATTACATGAAGAACTATAACTTGTACCCATAGGCTAGTATATTCTTGAGGTAGAAGTTGAACAGAATCTTCTGTCATATAGAAATGTACTTGTTCATTTCTCTTATTCCTGCCCACATGCTCTGAAAATGCGCACACAAGTCCACTGTATCTTGGAAAAGTGCTTAGCACCTCCAAACTCTCAAAGCGGAACTCCAGACAGATATAAAAGACGCACATGAATGCATCATTAAAGTGACATTAAAGGATAACAAAAATTTCCCTGCCCCCAATGTTAATGTTAGCACTTACCTTAAAGTGACATTAAACCCTCAGATTTTTTAACATAAACCAACACTGTAATGTGTGCCTTACTGTAATCCATGGTTGTTTCCCTTCTCTTTGCTGCTCTTCCTTTTAAATCCTCATGTCTTCTCATGCTGGGGGAGAAATTCCCTTTGCAGCTGAGTGCCCCTTCCTGTAGTGCTGGCTCAGGTTGTGAACCTATACACAGACGCCATGTATCCATTTCAGAGACAAGGCAGTCTGCTGCAAAACAGAAGTTCTGCCCAGCAATATTATATATTACTAATTTTCGCACGGGACTGCGCACGGAACACAGGTGAGTCTAAACTGCTGTTTGAGCGGGTTTAAAAAAAAAAAACTTTTTGCATATATCTACTGCTTGCTAGCAGTAGATATATGCAAAAAAAAGGGAGGGTTTAAATATCCTTTAACTATTCACAATAATGTGTCTTATTTGTGTATCACTCAGCTGTAGATCCTCAAATCATCTCTGAATTGGTGCTGACACTGTCCTTCCTGCCTTTGTAGCATTTGTTTAAAAAAAATAAAAAACCATTGTGCTTTAATGTAACTTAGTCACTTTATACCAGGTAGAAGCAAATTTCTGTTACTGTCTGGTAGTGAGGAAGCTTACTCGCTCCTTCCTGCACATTCTTCTTGGCCACTAAGGCAGTCCACCATAGTAATGGGTAGAGGTGCACCGAAATGGAAATTTTAGAAACGAAACCGAGGGGGGGTGTGGCTTACCTATGGCGGCGGCTGGACGTGTTTAACTGAAGCTCCCGCTCCATCCCCGAGTTGCTCGTGACACAAGGACACTTCGCCGGACTCCCTTGCTATCCTCATGGGGGGGAAAAGAGGCCAAAAGTCGGCCTCAGCCAAGAGAGCGAATGCGGGCTCACTCAAGCGCCTATGGGCGGCGGAATCCCCGCCGGATGATCGCGGGGCCCTGCACGCGCCTCCAACCCTCTCGCCAGCGCGGCCTACGAAGGCCTCTACTCACCATCACCGGCCTGAGCGGGATGATACTTCGGCCCAGTCGGAGGCCGAGGGCTCGGATGACGGCTCTGAACTGTCGACGGAGGCTGATCGAGCGGTGTACGGAGGAAAGCCCAGTCTCCTGTGACAGCGCTGTCTCCGCCCCCACACCGCTCTGCCGGACTGTGATAGGCGGCTGAGCGGTGTGGGAGGAGAGACGCCGGCTGCTCACATCGCTCTTGTCCTGCAGCGCTCGGCCGGCTGTCACTTTCTTTTCTCCCCGCTGGAACAGCGCCCAGCGGGGAGAAAAGAAACCAGGGATGCGCCGATGTATCGGCCGAAACATGGCTCTTTTGGCATTATGCCAAAAGTGCAATTTTCGGCCGATATGTTTCGGCGCCGATATATCGGTGCATCCCTAGTAATGGGCCAATAGCAGTGTGGGGAAGAAGGAAAGCGCCGATGCAACCTGAAGATGTCAGAGCTTTCCCTCTTTAGAATGGCTTGGCAATAAAAGCAGCTGCACTCTTGGGTAACTTTTAAGACAGTAAGCAGTGTAAATGTACTTAATAATACAAAGACATTAATGAGATTTTCTGATTTTTTTAGGCTAGGAATGAGCCAGATGTTTATGAAACAAGTGATTTGCCCGAAGATGACCAGGCTGAGTTTGATGCGGTAAGCCCTTTTATGATTTATCTTGGATGAATTCTGTTTTTATTCTTGTGTTCTGCTGGAATTTATGACAATTATTGCTGTCTCAAACAGAGATAACAAATCTCTTTCAGTTGTATATTTAACAGTCCAAAAGGTAGCTAATAAGAGAAGTTCATAGCGGAATGCTCCTTTCCGGCATGCCATAGCTGGCTTTTGAGGCTAGCTTCACATCTGAGTGATCTGTGACCACGTGGCAATTGTGCAGAAAAGCGCACGGGTTGCCGGGCGGTCACAGGGTCGCCCACCACAGCTGATCTCGCTGGCGGTGCTATTTTCTAATGGCACCCCAGTCGCGTGGGGTCCTGAGACGCGCATCCTGGGTATCGCTTAGATCTGAACCTAGCCTTAGAGCTTTGCTGTGGGTAGGCGGTTTTGTCAATCACCATAATGTGGTTGGGTGGGGGGGTGGACACAGGCACCTAATATTTATGCGTGTCATGGGCTAAGCTGCATATTAGCTGCCATGGAGAGCAAACAAAATTAAAGTACTTCTGTATTATTTGTTATTTCATCAGCTCCTTCTAGTGAGGGGTAGATTTATAACTCTACCACCCAACGTATAGTTCATGGGTGGGCAACTCTGGCCCTCCAGCTGTCGTGGAACTACAAGTCACATGAGGCATTGCAAGACTGACAGCCACATGCATGACTCCCAGAACCAGATGCATGATGGGATTTGTAGTTATCATACAGCTGGGGGGCCAGATTTGCCCACCTCTTTATAGTTGGACTGCAACTAGAGGGCGGTGAGGAGCATAGAAAATTCATATGCGCCTCAGCACCATCCAGTGGTGGTTGCACCGTGTGAACGGCTTTACGCTGGGCAGAAGAGTTATAAATCAGCCCAGTAGTGTCCTGATTTTGTCTTAGACCTGCTGACAGCCATGAAACCCTGGAAGGGAGCAGTGTAACCATTCCTGTGTAACCATTTAGTGCAACACTCGACAAAACTGGGGTGTAGAGATTCTTAAAAACACTCCTTGTCCAAAGACTAAAGCGGGAGAGTCTTTGAGAAAGAAATGTTAACATGGCAAATCAGGGCACATTCAGCTGTCTATATTCTCTGCATTGCACCAGCATATGTCATGTACATTTGGGTAAGTTATCAACTGTTCACTGCAGTAGGTTTAGTGCTTTCTATGTCATCGCACAGTCAGTTTTATAAAATAGCATGATAGACTGAGCCAATATTACGTCCAACAAATGCACTGTTATCAAGGCATTTACTGAAAAGAACATTCACTTTTATTGCATTCACCTTATTTAGGTACACAGGACTTGTAAGTGATGCTTTACATCAACATAATGTCTGGAGCTGATGCTGGTGTGTTGCTGTAAATTGTCACAGCTGCTTGGTTTCCAACTTGGATGTCACATTCACCTCTCACCTTATGGCTGTTACTTTACTATTGGTAAAGTCTGCAAAACAGTAACCCTAAACACCTAGTTAATTCAGATCTACCTCATGTGGCACATTTATGCAAATGTTCTAAAAAAGTCTGTACTATGGGCTCAATTCACAAAGCTGTAACGCAAGACAAGGATCTTTTTCAGCCACGTGACTGTCATTTTTCAGGTCTCATCAGACTCTATTGAAGAGAACTCATTTGAAAATAAGGATTTTTATTGTGATTTTTAGATTTGTGAATTGGGCCTTATGTGTGGCTAGACAATTGCTACGTTACATAGATATATAGAATAAAATATTACAGTAGATGGATAGATTAGATTGATACATAACATAGATGGATAGATAGTATAGATCAATATATTAGATTTATACGATACATAGATATCAGACTTTTCATGATTCAGAGCAATTTGTATTTACAGCCTCAGGATCCTTCCAGTTAAATCTCAATTGGACCATAGGTAGTAAATACTTTTTTCCTATGCTGCTCTGCTCCATAAATTCAATGTTCAGCCAAAACCAAAGTTTAAATATCTTACCTCTTATGTTTAGAAATCAGCCGCATTGTCAGTAAAACTGCTCATGTTCCTAGGTGATTGTGGAGCTGTAGTTGTGACGAAGCCTGTGAGAATATCAGACTGCTGCGAAGAGACTGCTGCTTTTATATAGAGCTGCAGCTAACGATTATTTTCAAAATCGATTAGTTAGCCGATTATTAAGTTCGATTAATCGGTTAATCGGATAAACTATAAAATAAAGTTTAAAAAATGGCTCCAGTGATAGGACTACTAGTTTGTATTAAGGGTTGTAGTCCATCACAGGAGCAAGCTTGGACCGGTGGAAGTAAAAAAGAAAAAAAGATAGTGTGGTGTGCAATATAGTGAAATGGAAAGTGTAAAATTATACAGCAATGCATGCAGAATGGCACCGGCTATAGAGGACTACAAAACCCAGCAAAAGCACATTATACAGCGCAATGCAGAATACCGCCAGCTATAGAGGCATACAACAAATCCCAGCAATAGTACATAATAGTTGGCGGCATTCTGCATTGTGCTGTATAATGTACTATTGCTGGGTTTTGTAGTCCTCTATAGCTGGTGGTATTTAGCATTGAACCACTTTATAATGTATTATTGCTGGGATTTGTTGTACTCTTCTACAGCTGGTGGTATTCTGCATTGCGCTGTATAATGTATTATTGCTGGGACTTGTAGTCCTCTATACAGCGCAATGCAGAATGTCACCAGCTATAGAGGAGTACAACAAATCCCAGCAATAGTACATTATACATACAGTGTATAATGTATTGCTGGGATTTGTATTCCTATGTATAATATACAGCACAATGTACCATCAGCTATAGAGGAATACAAATCCCAGCAATACATTATAGAGCACCATGTGTGGGAAAGTGCAGGCTTACCTGAGCAGTCTTCCAGCAACTTGCTTCTGAGATCGGACCTGTCTATCGGCGGCTGTCATCCCCCCACACCTGCTCCTCCTTACTACATCTCCCCGCGTCCCTGTGCCGATCGTGGATGGGCAGGAAATGTGAGGCGGAGAGGAGGTGCGGCGTGTGGAGCGTGGATAAGAGCGGGTCTGGCAGCGGCGAGCGTGAGGTGGGGAGGAGGTGCGGCGTGTGGAGCATGGATGCGAGTGGGTCTGGCAGCGGTGAGGTGGGGAGGAGGTGCGGCGCACAGTGTGTGGAGCTGTGAACAGGGCCAACTGATCGGAAGCCGATTAATCGATTATTGAAAAAGTTGACAACTTTTTCAATAATCGATTATGTCGATTAGTTGTTGCAGCCCTACTTTTATACAGAGAACAGCGGCTCTTCGCTACAGACTTGGTGAAGGACAGGTTGTTTGTTTTGGAGATGATTTTTTAATGATAAGAGGAAGGATATTTGGCAAATCGTTTTTGGCTACTTACGAAATTTATGGAGCAACTTATAAAAGCTTTGCCCACAATATATAGTGCTGGGTGAACGCCGTTCACATGGCATTACAGCAGCTAGTCAGCACCAAGGAGCATAGTAAATTCCTATACTCTTTCTAGCGGCTGTAATGCTGTGCGTACTGCCCCTTATAAATAACCGAAGTTTTCTGAAAAGTTGAGTTGGTCCTGCAGCTGCTCTCCTGATTCTGGTGCATTTGATCATTTAAAACTGTTTCCAGAATACAAGAATGCCTGCCTGCCTTCCTTGCTGTGACTGTTGTCTCAGCCTTGTCATGGATGGCAAAGCTTCTCCCAGATGAGTGAATTCTTCTGTAAACTGTTCAACTAGAACAGGGGTAGCCAAACTCCGGCTCTCCAGCTGTGGTGAAACTACAAATCCCATCAGGCATTGCAAGATTCTCACAGCCACAGACATGACTCGCGGAAAGAGATGCATCATGGGATTTGTAGTTTCACAAGGCCGAAGTTTGGCTACCCCTGAACTAGAAGCTCTTTTTTTTTTTAAGGGATGATTTAAACATGTCTGCAGGGACGCTTTAGCTGGATGTAAGAACTATTTGAAGCCAGGGAAAGAATCCATTTACCAAAGTTTGCAATTCTTTTAGTTTGTACTCTAAAGCTTTTGTTTAGAATTACAGTATTCTTGAAACGTACCGTAAATAATCTTTAATCCAGCAGCCATTAATACTGTTTATGATATCCTAAAGCAAAAGCTGTAATTAAATTGCTGCAAGTTCTGAGAGTTAAAATACCATCTGTGAAGTTGTGTAGGCTTCATTACTAAATGGATGCAAAATAGCTGAAAGTTAAAGTGGGACCTATACATACATATACGCTGGGGAAATAAAAAAACAAACCATAAAGTTGCTTTGGTCTTCCTCCTGTGCAGGTCTTATTGGCAAAAGGCTATTTGTGCTAAAAGGGAGGAACAGTGAGTCCGAATTGAATCCTTACTTTTAGCAGAGGTCACATGACCAGGAGCCCAGGCCTTTGGTCATGTGAACAGCATTGGAGAGAAATTGGTCTTCCATTTTCACCAGAAAGGTATTTTATGACCTTTTTTAAATTACTTTTAGTTTACCTAAAACAGCAAGTCTGTTATATCTGCCTGTTCAATGTTTTAGTGTAGATCCAGTTTAATTTGGGTCTCTATTTTGATGTGTATATATCACAAGAAAGTTGGCATTGCCATATACTTGGTTAGGGTTTGCTGTGGAACAACACGAAGTTGGGTTTTGACATTGCTAGATAAGAAACCTCATACAAGTTGTAATTATTTCAATGTTACATTGGCCGAATGGCCTTTTGATCATTACTTGCTTTGGGATGTCATAGACTGGCAGTATGATGAATTGTTCTGACATTTTCACTGTTGCTATGAATGTTCCTAACACTCTCGCCCTCCCTTTTTGATCACCTTGCCTGGATACTAGTTTGCACAAGTAAGACCACTCACGCTTCCTATTTTGCATGCTTTGAATGTACAAATAATTGCATGCACTCAGATTTGTGTAATTGCAGCTGATTTTACCGATCCTAGTCACTGTTTATGTCATCGGTGAAGTGTTGAAACCTTTTTGATTCAAGGGGCTCGACAATCTAGTTTTTTTTTTTTTCTGATTAGGATGATTTCAGTGTGGATTTAATGGTCAGCAATCACATTACATAAAATGTAATCTTGAAATGAAAACTGAGATTTCCCTGTGTTGTGTCTTGTTTTTTATTGTTGTGGTTCTATTGTAAGAATCTTTTTACTGTAAATCAGTCTGAAACTGATCCATTTAATCACTGAGCTAGACAGGGCAGCGATCGAAACATTGTCCATTTTATTTTCCGGTTGAGTGCACTCCAACCAAATAATGAGCGTTTTTCCTGTGTATGGCTTAATGGCAGAAATATGATCATTGTTGTCAATAGCTCAGATTTCAGCCTTCATAAACAGGTTCTTATAGTTAGATAATAGAAGAGATGTTTAAGCTGGCCATACAATGGTCGGCTTTTGTACAAACGCTCATAAGAAAAAACATTTGTCAGAACATTTATTAACGACCTTAAAGACTTTAATTTGAACATTCAATTTTGGAAGGAATGGAGTTTCTTGAACAAAAACCACATTCACTGTTCGAATTCCATTCATTTAAGAACATTTTTCCATTCTGCTCCTTCGATCCTTTTTTTTCCCCCCCACACTGTGGCCAAAATAGATCGAAATTGTTTGGACCCCATTAACTATTAGAAAATCAAATGAACATTCCGAAAACAATTTGTTTTTATAAATGAGCATTTTACATCTATGGGGTACAAGTCCCTGGTTATTTTGTATTGTGGATTCATCAACAGTGCGAATCACTGTAGGGATGCATTAGTCCTTGTTGCCTGCATACCCAGAGCAGGATTCTAAAACGGCATCTATTATATGCTACTTTACCATGCAGTGTGTGTTGTTTTATGTGTGTCCTGCTCATTAGTTAATATGAAGGCTGTTCTTTATTAATGGTGAGGCTGGGCTTGGTACAAACCTTTGGGGCATATAGCTGTGGGACAGGGGATGCGCATCCCTGCAGCTAATTGAGTGAGGTGGAGGAGGTGGTCCGTTTTGGGCAGCTGGGCACGCACCAAGCTCAACCTCCTTACAAATGGTTATCAAGCCTAACTCCAGCCAAAACTTTGTAAAGGTCACAACGCTTATCAAATTTTAAACCCTGCTTTCCCATAGAAGATTTTCTTCACTTCCTGTTCTGTCTTGACACCTGTCACATGGACAGTAAATGAGGAGAATTCTCCCGAGGAGGGCCACAGAAAGCACTACAATGCTGATCAAGGCTCTAAACTTTCCTCATTCTTCTAGAGAATGTACTTTATTACTGCTCATATCCCCATTGGGTGGATTTCCTCGCACTTGTGTTGTCTGATATCTGTTTAATACACAGGAAATGTACTATAGCAGCCACCATATGTATCATACTATTCCAAAGTAGCTACTTTGTTTTACATGGATTACAAATGTACTTGTACCTACACTAGCAGAACTGTGTGTTTTTTTTGTTTGTTTTTTTTTGGTGTTTTTTAGTATAGCAAAATGTTTATGGTTTTTTGTTTTGCAATTCTTTAATAATACATACCAGTCCAGCCACCGGCCACTCCAATTTTCACCAATCTTCTCCATGCTACAACCGCAGCGTGCGCCATGCTATGGACCCCCCAGCTTTTATGTCAGTAGTGTGTCTTTGGCCACGATGTCACTAGCGTGTCCCTTCCCTTCCATGGGTGCTGACACAGGGAGATGCAGCAGTCAAACACACCCTGAGCGTTCCAGTAATTGGTGTTCCTTTTGCTACTGAAGGTTCCTTTCACTAGAGGAGGGACTGGTAAGTGTTTTACTTGTACAGGATGCCTTTTTTCAGCAGTTATAGTTTCCAAATGTATAATATAACAGTACCAGAAGTCTGCTGGACTCCTCAGACACATTGGCTGTTTCTTTTATATTTTTTGCAATTCATATTGAATAAATTCAAGTAACAGGAAAATAACGACTCTCCAGGGAGACAATCTCAACCTAAAGTCTTGATCAAGTAAGCTTACATAAACAATACACCAATTCCAAAAGAAAAAGTATTGTGTGTATCAGCACATTCTAGCACCAAGAATCGCTCAAAACATCCATAAAATTTTCTAACGGTATGAGGAACATTAGGCAATGAGAAGGTGCATCCCAACATAATAAGTAAACATAAAGAGAGTTTATTTCTCCTGCAAGAGAGCGAAATCAGAGCTAAAGAAACAGAAGGAAATGGGAAGAACATAATCGAGAAACAGACAACAGAAGGACAAACAATAGGAGGCATAGGAAGAAAACAATGACCGCAAGGACAAGATACCAAGAAGTCATCCCCCTGCGATCCTGGCCACCAGTAGTCCCAACTCCAAAGGGATCCAACCCGGGAATATACACACACAAATATGGAAGCCACAATGTAGGGATACAGGCTCTGGCGCAGCAAACAGGTGAATTGATAACAATCATTTGTATTTGGCAGTTGGTCATATGTAAGAGGTCTCAGGATTGCATCCCAAATCCTTCATACAGATCTGTTGGACCATCGTGCGAAACGACGCCCAAAAGGGGTGAAGTTTAGTACAGTACCAAAATACGTGAGACAGCGTTTCCAATTCCGAATTACACCTCCAATAGACCTAGGGATTATTATCATGCATCTTGTGGAGAACTGGGACCCTATACCATCTAGATAAGTTTGTAATCTTGTTCCTGGTGGTGGATTGCAATGGAAGCTTTGTGTTCAAAATACAAAATGTTTTCCTTTTGCTGTGGTGAGAAACATTGGCCCAACTCTGATTCCCATTTCTGAAGAAAATGGGGGAAAGAATCATGTGGGGGAGAAGAAAGAAGCTTGTAAACTACTGACACAACGTGACGTAGCGGTTGCCCCCGGTGACGCATGTCACCAAAAACATTAAAGGTCTATTTTGGAACCACTGAAGTCGAATGGAAAAAAAGTGTCGGAGCAGTAGCAAACTCCATGCACACAATTGAGGATTTGTGATGGACTGGAAGGTGGAATGGGGCAGCCAATTCTGTTCAGAGACAATATCAAGCAAGCGATACTTATTGGCGAGATCCTACCTGCGGAATCACACGTCTTCCACTACCGGCAAAAAGTCCGGGTTCCCTATCACCGGAGTAAAGGGAGAAATAGTGGAAGACCTAAATACTCTTCTGGCAAGCCGAATGGTGGGACCAATAGTGGGGTGAGCAGCAATATGTTGCGGTAGAGGGGCTGAAAGCAAGGGAAGACCCTCCTGGGGAACTGGGTACTCGCCCAACTCAATAGTGACCCGTTGCTTTTGCGAACGAGAGTAGCACCAGTCTACAATTCTTGAAACATGGATGGCTTTGTAATACAGGGATATATCCGGCAGACCAATGCTTCCCTTAAGTTTGGGGAGCAAAAGTAGTCTTGGGTGTCTTATCTCCTTCCAAGTGCCTGCACATTGTAGATTGACTTCTGAAATGTACATTTTACCAGCCATAATGTATTTGTCTCTGCAAACCACCCCAAAACATTTGAAAAACCCAACTATCTCTCATTGTGATCTGATCATTATTTAATGGGGGGAAAAAATGCCCAGGAGCGTGGAGTCATAGATGTGGCTTCAGATACTCCCCAGCTCTTATGTCCTTGCACAGATTCAGACAATATCATTTTACGCTGCACTAAGCTATAATCTGATGCCTCTGACACATGGACTAATTTGTTTCTGCAGTATTTTAGAGGATTATTGCTAAGAAGGGATCAAGACAACAGGAAATGAATGTGCATCTATCCTGAAATTATCATTTCAAACATTTTTCTTTCCGGTACGCTGGAAGCATTCAAAATATGCTAGAAAATGCATTTCATGTGAATAAAGGACATTTCCTAAAGATAATTAATCAGGAATTGGATTACTTTTTTTACTCAAGATGCTAATATTTATAGTTGACCTGTCATTAAAATTCATACTTCCATAAACCTTTGGGACGTTGCCTTATCTTAACCATGTTTTGTAAATAAAAACCAAAAAATTGAAAAACTAAAAATTGAATAATAAAACAAGATTTTACATGCATAAGCTTCCTACATTAGGATTCTTAAACCAGGGCTGGATAAATCCTAGGGGCCGCCAGGTAGCCAATGCTCCTTTCAAAATTACAGCTGGCGCCCAATTTTTGAGGTTTTCTCTAGTTGTCAGTGGAGTGGACTCCTAAACATATATTCTGCTGGCTCCTGGATTGGACAGACTTGCTTCTGAATTCTATCAATTGTCCACCCCTGTCCTAAGGTGTCTTTTTTTCCCCATCTTTTTGGTCTTGCTTGTCACCGCGTGTGTTCCCTGCATGTCTATAGACAGATATAAATATATGAACTGTAGTTATGTATGAAGTCTTCTTGGAATGAGAGGTACCAGGGTGTAAAATTGTTATGATTTTGTCATATTGCTTTGCTAAAAAACAGGCTGTTTACTTGGCAGTGTGAATGTTCACTTTAAAAAGTCATCGATGGCAAATAAGGGGTTCCTGCTTTCATCATAACAGACTATCTGCTGGTATTTGGGTATTTAAATTAAACCCAGCTTTATCTAACTTAAGGTGGCCATACACTGTGCACATTTTGGCTGGATCTTGAGGAACTGGCCGAAATTCGCACAGTGGGTGCTGCGGTCTGTATCCCTTTCGGTGAGCATCCCTCGATCAGCTGGTTGAAGGAGGCGGTCGGAAAATCTTCATACGAACAGAGCTGGCAGTCAGCTCTGTTTGGGTACTCTGACCCAAACAGAAACAACGGGACTCCTCAATTAACATGCTTGTAGCGTTGATGGCGGAATCTGCTCTATTTTTTCCGTTCAGCTTGTGGGTTGAACAAAAAAATAGAGCAGCGTAAGGCCAGCTTTACCAAGCTCAGTGAATGATCACTTTGTAAGTGAGCAGCCTGTATTGCTTTAGGGTAACCCCAGGAGAAACAAAACAGTGAGATCAAAATATTTTTCTAGATTTTTTTTTTTTTTTTTTTTTTTGGCATAATTTTTAACAGACCAATATTTGTGTGTGCCCCCCATCATTCTTGTCTGGCCTGAATTGCAGTTTTAACAACGTCATAACAAATTTGCTTAAATTTCACATTGCAGAATTAACCTTAATAGACTCTGAATAATGTTTTGCTTCCTTAATAAATTGCTTTTGCCATACAGCTTACATTGGCTAATTTGCATGTCCAGCAAACCAACTAATATTCATAGCACGTTCATCTGCACACCAAGATTAGACTCATCATTATGGGGACAGAAGTATCATTTAGGTTCAACTACGGGCCACATGTTGCCTTCCTGGTCTGCCCATGTGGGCTGGAACACCAAAAAAAAATAGCATACAGGTGGTAAGGAAAGTAAGGTTTCCGTTTAATTCAGTGCTGAGTATTACTGGTGCTGCAATGTTACCACTGAGCACTACTCTTTCTACTTTTTGCAGCCAACTTTACATAATGTGTACAATGGTAGGCATACACGGAATGTCAATTATTTTGCCTTCCTGTTTTCCTAAAAAAAAAAGTGGGTAATTAGAAAGCCAACAAAGGCTGCCTGGGAGGGAGGCTTTTTAAATTGAACAGGTTGTAGGCTGGGTGGAAAATGCATTGGCAAACCCCTACAAGCCATTTATAAGGAACTCTTTCTAGTCTGGATCTTCTACCGCAGGTACTGTGAGCTAATTGTAAAGCTGTTGCATGTTTAATTGTCTGATACCAGTTTTCTTTCTTTTTATTTGTAACTATTTGTTTTATCTTTCTCTCACCTCTTGGGGAACACTGCAAGGAGCTGGTAAGAAGCCTGCTGTCTGATTCCCTCTGTGCTCTCACTGTGGCTTTTTTGCTGTTTTGCTTTCATGTTTTACTAATACTGAAATTTAAATGCAGCAAATGTGATGTTTGAAAACATGGATTTAAGAAAATAATTTCCCCTCACTGCTATTTTTTATTTTCTGTATTATTATTCGTCCTACTAGTTCAATCTAATTTCTATAATTTTGACTGGCTGCATTCTTTATTTATCATCTCTCTGGCTGCCCTTTTTTTTTTTTTCTTTATTAGCCTATATTCCTTTTATGGTTTTCAATCATCCATCTAGCTATCAGCTACATTCTATTTTATATGATCTTTGACTGTAATTGCAAACACTAAGTGCTTCAAAATCTTTTAATTACATTTACTTTTTCATATTCAAAAGGTTTTATTGGGGTTTTCAAAGTATAACATGCAATTACAAGGCAAGGTCATAGGAGCAATAACAGTGCATTTCATCTAGTTAGAGGTTTGATATGTAGAGTGACTAGTTCAGGTTCAAGTTCAGTACACATGATAATTATTGTCCCAATGGGTTCTTGTTTTCACCTTGGTTACTGGGAAGGTATCAATTAGCCAGGCTTTCACAATGGTAAGTTTAGTTGCTGTGAGGACATGAAGCATGAGTTTAAATTGTGGCGTTGGAGGTTTGAGATTGAGAAGGGCCTTTAATGGGTTTGCAGATAAATGTGTCCAATGAGATCAAGAGTATCCTATAAACGCATACCCACAAATCTCATGCAATTGGACATGTCCACCATGTATGCAGGAAGGTGTCCTTATCAGAACTTCCACGGAGGCACCTCCCGTGGTTCCCTCAGACAAAATGTTCTAGTTGAATGGGTGCCATGTACCACCAGTATAGTAATTTAGAATTGGTATCTAAGGCTTGAGCGTTTTGCAACCAAATGTGGGCCCACACATCAGGTTTGATAGTGCTGTTAAGATATTCCTGCCAATGTTGCATGTAGGCATGGTCAGGTCCCATTGGTCGTACAGCAAGGATATTATGCCCAGTGAGCGTGGGTCTTTGCATTTAAGCTGAAAGGGTGTTTATGGCAATGTGCCTGGTGGTTTGTGAATGAGGGAGTTAAAAAAAATGGTTCACTTGTATCTGTCTGAATATTTCCAAGGCAGGGGGTTTATAGGCTGTTGGGAGAGTTTGAAAGGACTTCACGCCTTTCTTATCTAGCAACGGGTGGAGGTGTGTGAGTTTCTTAGCTATCCAGTGTCAGAATGCACCAAGGGCTTCCATCCCAGGAGGAAAATAAGGGTTCCTGAGGAAGAATAACAGAGGTTGGGTGGGGAGACATGACTCCTCCTGAGTATTTAAGGGAGTCCCACAGTTTGAAGAAGTAATTGGATTCTGCTTGCGAGAATTGTCCTTGGGCAGAAGCCATAGCAGGTTGTCAACAGCTAAGAGACACTTTAAGGGCAACCCACATGGCATTACTTTTGATTAGTACTGCTCTGTAATTAGGAATATTTTAAAATAAGCTGATCTGGGCATTTCAAAAGAAGCATATTATGATAAAATGTACTTTGAGTGTAAACCACATGTCAAAGTGATCAGTAGACCTAGAGAAGGAGGCAGCTAAAGATGTATGCTGTTCTTGAACTCGGTTCCACACCTACCTCCCCTACTTGCCGAGTTTCCCTATCGCCTACCCTAATGGTGGCAGTCCCTTTAACAAATAGGGAAGGCAGGAGGAATAGGATCAAACTCCAATGTTTACAGGAAAAATTGAGATTTATATACAGTTAGAGCTAAACAAGACTTTATTTTCACAATCTAGTGACTGCATTTTTGTAATACATAGGCAAGTCCTGGCAGTCATTTTTTGGGCGTATCTCACACCCAAAGCCCTCAAGTGGTTAATTAACAATAGACAGACATTTGTTGAATTAGAAGGGTCTGCATGAAAACGTCTGTGGAATGAGTATTGCTTCATAACGTCAGTGGGTCAAAGGAAAATGAAAACAACTAAAATCTGCAATACTAACCTTCCCTCCAGCAAAGCCACTTCCTGGAACTCTCTCGCTGTCCACAGACTAGTTTTCTCCCAGTCTTCTTCTAGGTTCAGCATCTTTAGCCATCTTAATTGACCAGTCTGGAATGATGTAACTCCTGCACATGCGCACGAGAGTTAATTCATCCAGGGACTATGGCAGGCTGATTATGTACATCAAGCTTTGAAGCTCCGTGTACATTCTGAAGAGGTATGCAAACAGGGAAGGTGAGGAGATTTCATTGCAGAAGATACCTAGCATGTCTCTTCTGCAATAAAGTAGTCTTCCTACTCACAATTTATTTTTCAAAGACAAACTTCCAGTTTAATGAAGACTTTCTTGTCCTTCAGAGATCATGTGAGCTCAGCCATGAGTCACACCCATGCCTATACACTGGGGTGTCCATAAACCAGGTTTAATCATTTGTTTCTTTTTTCCAAGTTGTGTCTAAGCATTCCATCATGCAGTTGTTTGCTTTCCATCTTATTTTTCTAGGAGAAGAAAAGGAATCCCATTGTTTTAGTTTACATATTTTCTTAAATCCTTGTAAACTGCAGTCACCTCATATTGTACCCTAATGTTCATGATAGCTTTCGTCTGCGGCTCTTGTCCCCTCTTTGCATGAATATTTACTTTGTTGCGTTGACATATTTAGAATATAACCCAATCAATAAGTCTTGTCTGCTAATATTCCTTTTCTAGGAATTCATGATTTACACTTTCGACTGACATTTGATGTTGTCTGCTGTTCCAATCTAAATCTTTTACATTATTTTGTGATCTAAGGGGGCTTATTTAATAATGTGCTAAATACATTTCTTATTGGTAAGTATGGTTCAGTACATTTCCTTATTAAATAAGCCCGCTAGACCTCTGAACATTCTGTGCGTGCTCCTAAACATCTTCCTTGTGCCAATCAACTTAAAGCACTGAAATGTTTTACAATCAGATTAAACAGTAACACTATTACACGCATATAAGATCCAAAAATCTTTATTTGCAGGTAATGCCATGATTTGTTTCTCACGTCTGATACTTTTTGTGATTTGACTTTTGTTTTCTAGAACGCTCACATTTTGTAATCATTTTCGATCAGCGCAGTTTAAGTGGCTTTTATAATACATTTATAAATGCTGACTGTTTGATTTCAGTACATTCTTGTTTTTATTTTCCCATTTGTGCGCATCATGTGATTGCCTTGGGTCTCTTGTGTTTCTAACAAACAGCAGTGCAATCCAAGCTGCTAATTCTTGTATGTTATTCTTTCTTATAATCCAGGAGGAACTGACCAGTACCAGTGTAGAGCATATTATTGTCAACCCCAATGCAGCGTATGACAAATTTAAAGACAAGAAGATTGGCACTAAGGGACTAGGTGAGTTTTTAAAGTACAGATTTTGTGGTAAGATTTGACTTTCTGTCATGGCTGCGGAGGGAATTGGCCCCCAGTTGGTGCAGAGATGAGAATAACCTGAAATAGAAAAAAATACAGTAAGGCAAGCAACATCTGGATGATCTTCTCTATTGTGTGGTCAAAGGCATAGGACCCTGTAATACTGCTGGATGAGGTAAAACCAAAACTGTGTTCAAAACATAACCCATTTTTTGTTTTTGTTTTTAATGCAGACAGTCTTAAGCCAATAGGTAAAAATAGTGCATGCATGGTTGCAAAACTATGTGTCTTGTGACCTTTTCTATAGGTTTCCCATCTGTAGTGCAGACATTGCAGCACGAAATAGGATTTAATGACTTCTTGGCTTGATCACGGCTGGCTGCACAGCTCAGAGGTCATTGGATTTCTCTCTGTCTCTCGTATATGCATAAGGAGCAGAGCAATTCAGTAACAATGCCTTTTTAATTGTTTTAGATCTCTGCATTTAGTAAAACAAGTAATTTTGTGGCTGATAAAATAGCAGGAGAGAAGTAGGATTAGGGTGGGGAAAGAACCGCTCTATTACATGCCGTTTCCTGATCGTGGTACAGAGAACTTCCTGTGGTGGAGTGATTGCATCACTTAACTCACATGGTATATCTACCTTCTTCACCTGCCACTAATGCCGAGGAAGTTAATAGAATAGACTCTGCAAGATGGCTGATAATAGAAAAATATGGACAAAGCAAATGGTAACGCAGATTTGCAAGTTTGAATGCATGCAATATTTTGCGTGTTTGAATTGAAAACACTGCTATTGTCTGTGGAAAAGCTGGATAGATTTATCTTCTATTTGTCCTGGTGACCATTGCCGGTTTGCACCAGAACCGGTATATCATTCAATGAAGATTCTTGTTTCTGTGAAAGCTGCTTAAGAGGGGATTTCCCCATATGCTTTGGAAATATTTTCTCTCACTTCTGTTGTCTCCAGCACATGAAATGAAGGGAAAACTTGCCAAAGAACACATACAGCTAAAAAAATAAACTGGCCCTACTCAATTTGAAACTATAAAGAAAAGTTTTGACTATACAAGCACCTTTTACCTGGGATGTAAAAATACAAGGACATTAGTTCTTAAATATAAAACAATGTTTTCATTTAAAGAGGAAGTTCTTTTTTTATGGCAGTCAGAATAGTGCAAATGCATTCATGCTCCCATTATTTCATTTGTAGATTTCTCTGATCGAATCAGCAAGTCAAAAAGGACAGGATATGAATCTGGCGAGTATGAACTGGTAAGTATTTGGTTAATGCTATAATGTATTTTCATAAATGTTTGTTTTGTTCTGGTGATGAATGAAAATGTCAGGGGGTACTGTCATTGAATGGTTGTTCAGGGGGAACTCGGGGTGCTAGCAGTGAGTGCGCGTTCGGGGGGGGTGGTTTGGCCATGTCAGCGGCTCTATCCAGCATCCCGCCCAGTTTACTGACGTCACTGGTTGCCAGGTGCTTGACAGGACATATTTCACATGCTATCAATTTGTGTCCTTGTGTATGAGGATTAATACTGTTTAAAATGTATTCTTTTTCAAAGAGTATTTTGTAAGGAGGGGCTTACAGTTGGTTAAAGGATGTGCTTACCATGCGTTCCTGATGGCAAGTTGAAAAGGTGCCGAGTTAGGCTGGACTTGCACTGTTCTGTCTGTGTGCATGCAGCGCACATGTAGGTGTGAAAGGTCCTATAGAGTTTGCCTTTTCTTTCACAACCTGCAGCACATGGATATAAACCAGCCTCATATGAAATAATGGAATTTTTGCTTGGAATGCATTTTGCTGCATCAAAATGGACAAGTGTGAGTAGGCCTCTGTACCGCCCTCAATGCACACAGACCCATTGCCTTTTATTCCTTCTCTGCTGCCAGTGATAGAAAGGAAAGATCTGTACAAAGGCCATCTGAAATCCCCAGGCAATGGATGCTTTTGTGTGAATTTTTGGGTTGTAGTAACATTGCATGTAAGTAGGGATGTTCAGATGCCAAGTACCGTACTCTGTACAAGTACAGATACTTTTCCAGCTCCAAGACTAGACTAGAGAAAAATTCAGAAGTTAGGAGGCAGCTGTCATTTGTAAGGAGCACACGGAGCTCCTGGGATTTGTTCATCCCTGTTTTAATGTATGATAGTTTTTTTATGAAGATAGATATCTATATATACCAATACCATTTTTTTCACGTACAAGTACTCACAGATACAAGTACAATACGTTTTTGTTTATTGCCATGCGACACTTTTTCTAAAACAGTACAGACAAATAATTTCAGGACAGTGGTGGAGCGCCACAGCTAGGTCCCTGCTGCAACCCTGGTAGTTCTCAAGAAAATGCTAAGTATTGGCACTGGTATCTGAACTAGTATCTGGACATCCCTACATGTAAGCATACCATCAGGTTCAAATTAGTGTATCTTGATGACCATATTTATCGGCCTACATTAATGCATTGATTACCTAACCCCCAGCTCTCCATTTATGGTCCAGATCCATTTGAAGGAAAGTGTCCTTTTGGAGTTGCATGGAAAGACTAGGATTCCGGGGTTTTTTCTGTTTGGCTAAAGAAGGGCAAATCCACTGTCCATGATTTTAATGCTGCGTGTAGGGAGGTTTCTCTTCACTTCCTGTAACAGCAGTCTTCTGGCCAGAAAGTGAGGTGAAATATACCCAAGTGGGACAGATCAAGCAAGAAGTATGTTACTGAGGTTCTAGCCTGTCTCCGATGTATCCAAAAATAAGTATTTTCTATGGAATCCCGTTTTATTAATGGGCTTGTTTTTTCCTGGAATAAAATGTAGTATTGTTACTGCACCTTATTTGTATTTCTTTTGTAGCTGGGGGAAGGAATTGGCCTCAAGGAGACCCCGCAACAAAAGTATCAGCGGCTGCTTCATGAAGTACAGGAGCTGACGCAAGAAGTGGAGAAGATACAGGTGAACAACAAAGCAACCTTTCTTAAAGTCTAACACACCACCTTGGTCATAAGATTGCAAAAAAAAAAAATGTCATGAAAGTAATGTTGCTCTGGGTGAATTCTATAATAAGCTCCTAATGCATAATCCTCCTATTTGTCTGCATAGAGCACTGTTAAGGAATCCGCCACTGAAGAGAAGCTGACTCCAGTTGCACTGGCCAAGCAAGTGGCCACATTGAAGCAACAGTTAGTTTCCAACCACTTAGAGAAGTTACTAGGCCCTGATGCTGCCATCAACCTGACAGATCCTGATGGAGCTCTTGCAAAGTAAGAATAACAAACATGACCCTTGTGTGATAATATCTGGGTAATAACCCAATCCTCTTTCATAGTACACTACTGACTTCTCAAAATTAGTAAATATTGAATTATGTACATAATGGTATACAGATGTGATAATAGAATGTGTTTGATATTAGGCTGACATGCCTCAAAAAATGTGGAATGAAGTCTTTTATCTAATGTTGGATTTTAGGCGGTTGCTAACTCAGTTGGATGTTGCTAAAACCAGGAAGAGCCCAGAAGGCAAAAGCCCAGCAAAGGGATCAGACAAAGATGGGGGCTTGGTCACCTATGAATTACATTGCCGTCCTGAGCAAAACAAATTTACCCAGGCTGCTAAGGTAATGTGCTGGCTGGCACAACTGTGATCACATTTATGATGTCATTATGATGTAATGATGATTTGTGTATAAAAAACATTAGATGAGATTTCTAGTAAACACTGGTCGTTTTTTCCTTACAATGCTATGCTGAATAACCATTATTTAGTTCTTTGAATGGTAACACATTTTTAGTTCCTTTTAACCCTTTCCTGCCTTCAATTTGTTAATTTTCCCCTCTCTCTCTCTCTCTCTCTCTCTCTCTCTCTCTTCTCTCTCATCATAAAAGGATTAAAGTTGTTGAAAACCTGTTTCTGAACAGACACAACATAAAAACAAATGTTCACCATACCATGAGCTTTCATTTTTTAACTCCTTTGGTATGATGTTGCCATCATTAGGTAGACATTGATGTGCATCATCTTCTTTATTCAGAGGGAATTTATCTTCCTTGCACATTGCACAGGGTTGCTTTTTTCTTTTAAAACACATTCCATATGGTGCACTTACTACAACTACAGATCATATTTGGTTGTCTATAAATGCATTTACCTATCAGCCACAGTAAATCTGCAAAAGGATTAAAGTTGTTGAAAACCTGTTTCTGAACAGACACAACATAAAAACAAATGTTCACCATACCATGAGCTTTCATTTTTTAACTCCTTTGGTATGATGTTGCCATCATTAGGTAGACATTGATGTGCATCATCTTCTTTATTCAGAGGGAATTTATCTTCCTTGCACATTGCACAGGGTTGCTTTTTTCTTTTAAAACACATTCCATATGGTGCACTTACTACAACTACAGATCATATTTGGTTGTCTATAAATGCATTTACCTATCAGCCACAGTAAATCTGCTCAATGAGGCAGGATAGGAGGAATTACACTGGGTCTGGCTGACTGTCCTGTTTACATAGGTTTGAAGTAATATTTTTCGTGTCTGTTACATTGACATTGGTTTTGACATAAGATATCTTTTTTTACTTGTTACAGTTGGCAGAGCTTGAGAAAAGACTGGGTGAGCTGGAATCTGCTGTGCGCTGTGATCAGGACCCACAGGCAAGTTATTGGCATGTCGTACAGTAAATTCATTCTTATTTTGTTCTCATCTAGAGGTGATAGACATTGGCTCTTTTGTTGTTGCAGAATCCTCTCACGGTTGGATTGCAAGGATCAAATCTCATGGTATGTAGCTTGTCCCTTTATAAGTGTGAAAAACTATAATAAGCACCATCACTCCTAAAGCTATGCTACAAAATGTTTACTGAAAACAAGCATGCTGGAATCAAGGTAGGGACAGCAGGTAATGCTTTGTATTTTATTTTTGTCTGCCCCAGGATACTGTAGAAATACTACAAGCTAAAGTGAACATGTTAGATGTTGCATCGCTGGACCAGGTGGAGGCCAGGCTGCAGGTAACCATTTTTACCTCTATGATTTGTATGTCAAGAAACTGGTGTCCAGAAGCAGAATCTCTCTTG
Organism: Nanorana parkeri; assembly: GCF_000935625.1. NCBI lineage: Eukaryota > Metazoa > Chordata > Amphibia > Anura > Dicroglossidae > Nanorana > Nanorana parkeri. Next base: position 850,410 of record NW_017306303.1, read on the forward strand.
TTCATACATATGTGTAAAATAGCCTTGTGTTTTATTCCACAGAGTGTTTTGGGGAAGATGAATGAAATTGCAAAGCACAAGGCAGCAGTTGAGGATGCAGACACGGAAAGCAAGGTATACGTTTAAAAAAAATTTAATTGTGTGTGTGTATAATATATATATATATATAATTTGTGCACCCAAACCATTGTGCAGCTTTTTCCAGTTTTGGCCCTCCTATTTAGCATAAACCACACAACAATGGACACAGCTTTGGTCATGTGTCAAGGCACCAAGAGGTGTGGCAAATGCGAAATATTCTGCTATCAACATTTGATCACATTATGGAGTGGAGATATTTAAATGCAGTTTATTGGGTTTAGGTGTGCTTTAAAAAGAACTCATGCTGTGGAACCTGTGCCCGCAAAAAACCCCAAGAGGAGCAAGACTAGCTATTTGGAATTCCTGTAGGCTCCCTGTAGCTGATCTTTTCCATGTTACTGACTTGCTGTGCCTTGTTCCATACTCTGTGTGGATTCAGCCATCTTGGTAGAGGAGATGTCTTTGCTTCCTCACGTCAGAGCTGCCCCCTGATAATTAGTGGGGTATTATTTAAGAAGCGACAGGAAAAATGGAAATACAAACAGATCCCCACCCCCCTCCCCAAGGAGTTAAAAAAAAAAAGCAGAAGCACAGATAACTTGCAGAGCAGGTTTTCTTTCCAGCAAAGAGAACAGCACATTAGTGACTTTACCAGATCCCATTCGAAAACTCCTTGAGGGCAGCAGTGAGGGCAAGCAGTGCCTTAGACCTCACACTGCAGATAGATGCAGATAGGGTGTAGACATAGGAGTCCATGGTATAGGATATGTTTTTGTGTTACATATCCGCTGAAAGGATACATAAAGTAGTCAAAATGAGTTTCTTTTAATGAAAGAGCTGTTCCCTGTTAAATTTGATTATTCTCTTACTGTACACTAACTTGTCTGTTTTCACAGGTGCACCAGCTCTTTGACATTGTTCAGAAGTGGGATTCCATGTCTGGCACACTGCCCCAGGTTGTACAAAGGCTGGTGGCATTAAAGCAGCTTCATGAGCAAGGTAAATAATCAGGCTGTGATGAGAGGTATTGGTTTCAGCAGGCTGTTTGCTATTGGCCAGTCAGCAGAGTCCACGCTCTCGGATTAGAGAGCTCTAGCTGCGATTTTAGATGGGGGCGTGTTGGACCTCTGCAGGAAGACCACTGCTTCCACATAGAAACCAAGGGTCCTTCTTTGAAGCATGCCATCAGGGGACAGGATTTTTTGCTCAGGCTGTGTCTGTGTTCTATAGAGAATGAACCTTTTTTTTGTTTTGATGCTGCTGGAATATATTTAGCTGATTTACAACTGAACTCCAGTCAAATATTACTATCTAGTGCCCCACCCCAAATATTGAGGGTGTGCGTGTTGTTTTCCATTGTAAACATAGTCATTGTGAACATTTCTATCAGAACCTAATATTTCAGGTATATTATGGCGCATAGAACTGGCAGTAGTGCTTCACTAGCCAGTGATTTTCTTCCAGGTTGTCTCACATGGGAGGTTTTTTGATTGCTTGTATGTGCGGTTTTAATAAAGTTCTGAGTTGTCCCATCTGCAAATACAAATCCAGAACTAATGTAGACATTCCTTTTACTTTCCAGCCATGCAGTTTGGCCAACTGCTCACCCATCTGGACACTACGCAGCAGATGATTGCAAATTCCCTGAAGGACAACAAAAGTGCTCTTGCCGTGGTAAGTTTCCGCAGTTTTATACCTAGTCATTTCAATTCTGACTGCAGTTATCAATAGGACAGGGAAGAGTTACATTATCTGTCCAAATGACACAGACACCCCTGACAATTGTTGGATTTCCCTTATTGGTCACTTGTTAATGGCTGGCTAGGGAAGTCTACTTCTTCTGCTTTGTGCCATAAAAGTGCTGCTGAGTGTGTATAAACAAAAATATGTACTTGCAACCTTTGTGGATCGGTATTTGTGCAGATCTGTACAGGTATTCCCAAACGAAAATAGATTTATATTAAAGTTTTTTTGCATATATCTATGGCTAGCAAGCAGTAGATATATGCAAAAACTACAAAAAACAAAACCCTTTTGAAACAGGTTTGAGCTTACCTGTGTCTTCTCCGCGCGCTCCCGTCCAAACATCTGAAGAGTCTCAGGTGGCTGCAAAGGATCTTGGGGCGGTCGCATGCGCAGTTCAGATGTTCGGCCGGGGGACGAAGAGAGACGCAAGGTAAGTCTATGGAGCAGCGTGCACCCGCACAGACTCCGTGGGACATGAGAGAAGAGGAGGACAGAGGAGTCAGCGCTGGATCGGAGACCCGCACCGGCGCTGGAGGGACAGCTGAAAAGGACAGTAAGGAAGAAGATGATCGAATAAAGAGGCATGATTTAAGGTAAGTCCCGACACTAACATGAGGGTGGAGGGAAGCCTTTAATGTCACTTTAAATTACATTACAACTTTGACTGGATTTAAAAGCGACCTGCTGCTGTAAAGTCTGTTAGTCATTGCCATGACACTTGAATAGACGCATCAACGCCTAAACTTGGCAGATTTGTTTGGAAATATCATGGTGATCTTCAAAATAATGCCTAATAGCAAATGAGAGGACAACCTACACCCACAACTGATTTATGGTGATCGCCTAATTCTGGCTCTCATTTGAGTCACTCAACACTTCTCAGATCAGTGGCGTGTAAGTGATGTGATTTAGTTTTCAGTGTAGTGGCAGAAAATATATGTGCTTCGTCCCAGGTAAGACATTACCCTTACAATTTCTTTTGGCAACATTGTGAGCAGTCTCACAAAACACACACTGCAAAATCATCACACAATAGAAATCAAGGCACACAGATGGAGTACATATACAGGAGCCGGTTTACCTGCCAAAGGATTTGCTGTCTGTCCACCCAGTTTTGAAATGTACAGATGGCCAGATGTAGTCACTTATAATCCTGTACTGGACAGGAAGTTCAGGGAAGCTGAGCTGAGAGATCCTGAGTCAGCTGTTCAGAAACAAGATGATTGTAGGTGTTTGGGCATAAATGTGAGGCAATGATTTGCTGGGCAATGTATATTGGATCTGGATTCATTATTGAAAGTTGAATACTACTTTAAGCCTGCACACGATGAATTAATTATAAACCTGATTTCTGACTTCCCTTTTTTCAAACCTGGGAAACCATTTTGGAGCAACACTGCAGAATTAATCAGCAAACCTGTTTGCACTTGTACAATTCTGTGAACCTTTCAGGAAGCTGATCTAAAAATATCTGTGCAAAAGTACAATTGATTGGAAAGTTATGCTCAGCACAATGATATTCTCTGCATGTGATCTATTATTTATAAATGTCATGTTCTGCTTTTTTCACATAAAGCCAACTCCATCAAAGACTTTACTTAGTTTGGGAAACAAGAATGAGAACATCCAGTGGGCTTTTATTGCGGTCTGTGACCTTATTAGGGAAATTTACCCTGACTTGCGTTGCTGTGATATCGGGACACGAAGGGATGGAAATGAGGACCACGAGAAGACGTTATTAATATTATCTGTACCATCAAGTCAGTGTCAACCCTGGTGACCATATGGATGGAATTTCTCCAAAAAGATCTCTCCTATTTGGCTCTTAAGTAGTAATGCACCGATATATCGACCGCCGAAACATATCGGCCGAAAATGGCACTTTTGGCATAATACCGAAAGTGCCATTTTCCTGCCGATACATCGGCGCATCCCTGCTTTCTTTACTCCCCGCTGGGCGCTGCTCTGTGTCCCAGGGGGAAGGAGAGAAAGTGTGACGGCCGAGCGCTGCGGGAGGAGAGCGATGTGAGCGGCCGGCGTCTCCTCCCACACTGCTCAGTGTCATATCACAGTCCGGCAGAGCGGTGTGGGGGCGGAGACAGGCCGCGCTGTCACAGTAGGCTGAGCTCTCCTCCCTGCACCGCTCGCTCAGCCCCCTGTGACAGTGTGTCAGAGAGGAGAACGGGTACAAGCAGTCACTGATCAGTGATCGCTGAGTGTTTGTACATAATTGAGGACATGGTATGTGTACTATATCTTCAATTATGAAAGAATTGTGTCAAGGAGTAAGGAAGACCTAAGCTCCCTCCTGGGAATCTGAATCAAGGGAGTAGGGTTTTACTGTTTGCATACCTACTAGAGCTCTCTGGTCTTTTGGGCTACTTTGGCGGGGTGGGTTCCACAAGGTAATGTCATTTTTTAATTTACGCAGTAGCTTAAAGCAGTTCTATTTTACATTCCTGTATTTGGAGGGATAAATCTTGGTGGTCACGTCTGCCTGCTTGCGTAGAGATGTACTGCAAAATCAAATAGCACTTTCAATATATTTCAAGCTTTTGTAGGTGACACTCATTCTATATACTGTCCTTCTGTGCTTTGGTAAGATGTTGCATGTGACATTAGTGAGAATGCTGATGAAGGCATCACCATTTCTACTTTTTCTGTGCAGGTCCAAAAGGCCATGAAGGAGAATTTAGCTACGGTGGGGGACAACTTCTCTGCTATCGACTCCAGAATAAAGACACTGAACAAATGAGGGACATCTGATCTTTACAAGGCCCATTCCATTTAACATCAAAAACAAGTTCCTGCAAACGCTGCACTATGAAATTGCTCCAAATTCCCCTTGCCTGTAAGGAAGGTTTTACCATTGTGTAAATATATATATATATCTATAGTCCTTGTTGGCCTCCAGTTTTACCCATTCCTCTGCTCCTTTCCTGAGAATGCTTCTGCTCCTCTCCTGTCCCCACTCATGCACGGGACGCTTATGTGCCTATTGGATCAGGTGCTCTTATCATGGTTCCAGTGCACAGGAACTATAGCATTCTTCAAGGTGTTGCGTTTGCATGTTGGTACTTGCCATATGGACAGGGAGAATGTGGGGATGAGGGAATTTTCTTAGGCCTTTTATTTATATCTGTATGTTATCCCTGTTAAACTCTCCAGTGCAGAATGTCCTTCAGTGTCTATCTGAACTGAACACTGAGAATAATATAAGAGCTTTGCTGGCTTGAGGGGAATTGTTCCACACTAACTGTCTTCTCTGAAAATAAACAAGAAGTAAATTATAAAGTACATTGTACTGTAACTTTATGGTGTCTTGTTGCTTTTTCTTACGCAAAATGTATCGTTGTTACGTGGTTACCTTGTTATATGTGATGGATTTATTTTCAATCCTAAAGGCAAACATAAAGCTGTTGGCGCCAAGCCAGTCAAAATACGTTCTGTTCTGTGAAATTGACACAAATTTGATTTTCTAGAGTTTAAAAGGTAAAGTCCACCTTTTCATAAATTAAAAAAAAATAATAATGATGCACACATCCTCATAAAAGAAACAGTGCATGTAATATTTATATCCATTGGAGCCAGTAAAGCATTGCAACCTTGGAGTGGATCGCGGGTGAAATGCTCTGGCAGATTCTCCCTCCTGTCCATGTTCGTAAGGAGGTACAGAGATTCAGTAACATGGATGGGAGGAGGTATGGAATACGGGTGCAGTGACATCATATGTCATGTGACCATGTTATACCTTTTTAATATGGATGTAGCATGAAACATGGTCAGAAAGGTAAACTTAGCAGCTTAATAAGAGCAGATTGGCAGCGGTCGTGTAGTGTCCTAGTATTTTCAGCATGATCATAGGCATGTCCTGAATAGGAGTGTAACAGGAAACATATAGTTACATAGTTACATAGTATTTGAGGTTGAATAAAGACATTAGTCCATAAGAAAGGTGAAAAGAACCTGTCACCACTAGACTGCTGTTACATCTGGGGCTTGTTAGCCCTTATGTCATAGCAAAAAAGTTACGTTCAAACAAAATGCTCATGCCAGAGTAAGAGCAATCATTCTAGGGCCATTATTTAAAGGAGAACTATGAGGTGAGTGCTTTTCACTCACCTCATAGTTCTAGCCGACCTGTGACAATGAGACTGTCACAGGTCGGCTCAGTAGATCGGGAGGTGAGCGAACACATACCGGCGTTTGCTCACTTCTCGATCCTGTCACAGGGGTTAAAGGAGACCCCATAGTTCTCCTTTAATCTAACTTGATGACCCGTACCGGCTTTCAAAGCATCACTCTTGGACAATTGTGGGTACCATAGCCTTTCTCTGTTTCACAGGTGCAAGCAAGTTGAAGTTAGAGGGATGCCATGAACGTGTCTGTAAAGTGGCGCATCTGTAAGATGTATGCAATGTACTCCAGCAAAAGTGACATTTACAAAGAAAAGGAAAAAAAAACTTTTGCCACTAAACATTTTCCTTCTGGTTTTTTTTTTTAAAAAAAACATCATGGGTACCCGCCCAAAATCTAACAAAAGGTGTTGGTAGTTGGGCACTGCCCTGGGGGAAATGTACCATGCATAAACAATGCTCTGGCTGGGGAAGAAGCTGCTTGAGCATGGCTAACGGCAATTTAAAAAACAGACCTGCACTATAATGCAAACATCGCAAGACACAGGCTCCTTTTAACCCCTTCATGACTGAGGCCCTTTTTTCAATTTTTGCAAATTCTAGGGTTAAGTGGCTGCTGCTTTCAAGTGATTGGACACTGGCAAGGAAGGCTGTAAGGACAGCTGTATGTAATCTTTCCCACTTCCAGCAAGTCTCAATTTTTGCCACTGTGTTTAGCTGTTGGCTGTCCTCCTCTCACAGCTATGAGAGCGATACAATTGTTTTCCTTGAGGGAGGTTTTCACGAGATGCGTCTTCTAGCATGATTTTAGACTGCTCCTTAGCCACTGAGGCTTACTTTCCAGCTTCCGGATCCTTTGACTCCTTGGACCCTGTCTGGCAGGGGTTGGTCTTTAATGTCACTTCAGGCACTGGAGCCTGCTAAAAGTTGCTCACCATGGCATGTAGTGCAACACTGAGTTAGCTACAGGGTGCGATACCGGTCCATGCCTCACCACATGGCAGATCACAAGCACAAGGGGAGTGGGTTAGCAGTCCATATGGGCCTACTCTCTAATGGCTCCCTATGGGGCATCTTCCCTGAGTCCATTTCTGAGTCTCCTCTAGACACTTCTGCATTTCCTGAAGGGGAAGATGGGAATGAATCTTCCTCAGATTCTGAGGAAGTGCAGGAAGATTCCTGATCCATTGATACGTGTCCTCACCAGCTAGGCTCACTAAAAAATACCTCGGCCCTGAAAGACCTTCCCGCTCCTACAGCCGGTGTTGTACAGTGATTGGCCTCACCCTGAGAAGATATGAACCTGTCCCTATCATGGCTCCTGCAAATTCTTACCATAACAATACCCTAATGGTGCCTGTTGAGGATTTCCCAGTATTCCAAACTCCTGTGGGCAAGGGGTTGGAAGCCCTCTTTCAGGACTTATTTTTCCCTTACAGACCCTGCCATGCAATCTGTAGTTGCAGCCATTTTTTGTTTTTAAATCGGTCAGGATCAAATCTTTGGCTTGAGGCCCTTGTTATATTCCAACAGATCCTTTTATCATCCAACAGTTTGAGCTCCGCCCTACGGACTTGTGTTATGTTGTGGAAGGCCTGGCAGACTCGCTTTTTCAGATTTCCATAATGTGCCTCGTTTATGTGCGTATGAGGAGGACCTTCTGGCTAAAATGTTGGTCTGCAGAGCTTCCCTGCAAGAAATGTCTCTGGCATATGCTCTTTGAAGGGGAATGCCTTTTTGGCGAGTCCTTTTATTACTTATATCAAGGAGGTAACATAGCAAGAGTAGCCTCATTCCACAGAAAAAAAACTAGCGCTCCTACTAATAAGCATTCGACCCCACACACCAAAAAGAGGTCCATTCATTTCTCTCAGCCCTTGGGGCCTAAATCTAATCCCAGAACTCAGGTATGCCACAAGGTCTGGTCCTTCTCACAATGGAGGGTCCCCACTTGTCAAAGTGGTAGGATGTCTGTTGGCCTTCGTGGTCATCTGCCATTGAATGCAGCTACACTCACCAGCTGTCTCTCCCAGACACAGGTTTGTGCGCATCCGCGTGAAAGAGACCTAAAACATCCTCGGGAGATTTCTCTCCACTGTCTTAATGCAGTACGTGCTGTTCAGGTCTACGTTTCTGCTACAGCTTCGTTCAGTCGGATTATTTCTTCGTCATTCCTGAAGGTACCCCAATGGTGCTCTCTACCTCCTGCTAAGCTTATGTTTTAAAAGACAAGTTTCCTCCTTTTATTTATGTTCTTTGTAAGCACATTGCACCATACTAATTAGTGCTTTGCGGGCTTTTCTGGATCAAGCATTTGTTTCCCAGATTTGCAAGGTGGCCACCCGGTCTTCCGTTCACACATTTAAGTTCTACTAAGCAGATGTTCAGGCCTCCTCTGATGTCAGTTTTGGTCCTAATGTGCTTCAAACTGCGGCCTGAGTTCTTTATTATTATTGCTTGCTGGGAGTGGGATAGCTTACATAGGACTGACCTTATAGCTTTGGTTGCCAATGTTGAAGCTCCTGAAGACAACTGCATATAACCCAATGGTCTAAGAATGAAAGGAGCTGTAATGTACTCCAAGAAGAGGAAGATAATCCAACTTTTTACTCCCTGTATTCATCTTTTCCAATATATATGGCATATAAACTTTACAAACATTAAAAAGCCAGTACTGAGAGGATATAGAGGTTGCCATTGCCAACCTCTCTTTGTGCAAACTGATAGTTCCCTGGCTGTCATGCTGATTCTGTAACTAGTATCTCAGTCACTTATCCACAGCATGTATGCAAATCAGGAGTTGTGACTTTTGTTCCAGGCCAGTGACTCGGTACTGGAGACAGCTGGGCTAGCCTTCTGAAGAGGTGATTAGTAAGGGTAATACTTGAATTTATTTTGGCATTTTGGAAGGGTTTGCATGACTATTCTAAAATGAGAAGTTTCTTTTTTTTTGGATACGTGATAGAATGATGCATAGTAATACCTTACAGTCTAAAGTGGAACTACTTTGCTATGAACTGGCTCAGTGGAGGGCGTTTTTTTGTTGTTTCTTTTGTCCCTTCTCACCACCATTCGGGTTATAAAATGATCAGCATGTCAGCCAAGCAACTAGCATAGTAAAGAAAACCAATGCGCTGACATAATTGGTACATGCACCTGAATGGGCAGTTATATTGTAACACACACAGCACGAAGCATGTGTACTAATGCACCACAATACTGTGAATGGGCTCTAAGCAAGTAGCTGCTTTGGCAACAGCATACACAAAGTCTTTATATTCTGATCTTGGAGAACTTCAGCAATTTGCTAAATAAAATTAAACTAGGTTTTGCCAGTGCTCACCTATTGGGTAAAAAGCAAACGATTGTCAAATGAGAAAGTGAAATCTGGAGATCAGTTGGCCCATTTATACTCTTTATAATACAAGCATTTACCTCTAGTGACCAATCAGATCCCTGGTTGTCAAACTCAATTTAATCGAGGGCCGCATCAACATTATGGTTGCCCTCAAAAGGTATCTGCAAGACTATATAAATGTATCTAATCTTTATCATAATTGCCTCTGCATTTGATTATCACTGGTTTTAGTAATAACACAATACCTAGATCTGAAAGTAGAAGTCTAGAAAATGGCTTGTTGGGCCGGATTCGGCCCCTGGGCCTTGAGTTTGACATGTGCTCTAAAGAATAAAAGTTGAAATTTGATTGGTCACTACAGGAAAGCACTCTACTTTTGTGGAAAGCTTTCTTATTTCCAGTTTGGTGTGAGTCGTAAAAACTATTTTGATCGTGCTTTTTGTGGCGGTAAATTTAGTTAAACTCCAGCCAAAAAGCACAGCCAATCCAATCAAAATAAAACACAGACACGCTTGTTCTTAAACATATTACCACACTTTTCATTTTAATACTTGATACAAAATAAAACAACCCCTCAATGATCAGAAAACATAAAATCTAAAAATGTTTCAAAATATTTTCATCTGTTAAATTAAAGTCAACCTCCATATAAAAAGCTAAAATTCACAAATGTAAAAATTTTGCCTTGTTTTCCTTTATTTTGTACAAAAAAATATTAAAAACTTAAAACGGGAAAATATTTTACATGAAAAGGCAGAAATTGATACAAAATCATTGTTTTTTTTTTGTCATTTTTTTTTTGCCTTAGAAGTAAACAAGACAAATGGGACTATACAATATTTACAAACACAAATAACAGAGTTATACATTTGCATAATTGAGTGTACACAAGAACTCCATCCCTGCTGAAGAGGTCTAAAAACGCATTCCTCGTGAAGTGCTTTGAGGCTTCCATCAGTTAGGAAGGAGATTTACAGTCACTTGTCCCCCCTCAATGACAGGTCTGTATAGAGCTAGTTGTAGTGTGCAGTAATTGGGTATCAAAGCTACAATCTGGGATATAGACAGGAGGGATGATAGGGGTGTCATATGAACTGGTAGGACTTGACTTTTGCACTCGGTGCAAGTCCATGAGACAGTAGAAGAGATTAATGATCACATGTGCACAGCGTGTGTTAAAGTATAACTCCAGGAAAACAGATAGTTGAAACACAACAGACTGTTCTACCTACCAAACGGTTTCCAATCCTGCTTATTGAGCCTTGTGAGCCACACACTCCTGCCATGGTATACACATCCTGTATTTCCTGAGGTTCAGCTTTTCCATCTAAACTGTCTGCTTGCTGGACAACTGAGCAGTTTGATGGTGCTGATTGCCCAGTATAGTGACAGGGAACTGACAAGATGCTATGCTTCTAGAGGAAATGGATGCCATGTCTTCCAGTGCATTGTGGTAGAGGTGTGTGAGGGACCATTTACACCTATGGGTAAGCAGTAATGGGCTCATGTATAAACATAATCATATGTTTTAACACAGATACATGCGTACTTACATGTATGTATGTGTATAATTACACTCCACTTAATGTAAGAGTGGGAGGAACTGCCAAGATCAAATACTCATTCCAAAGGGAACAGCTGATGTGAATGAGCCCCAAATCACAAAGCTTATGGTATGTAACAGTTCTAATATTCAAGTAAAAATTGCCATTCCACTGACCAATCATCAATCAATTGCAAGGAGTTGGCATCCTGTACCTTTCTGGGACCTCAGCACAGAAAACTTGCCTGTGAACCCCTTGCTGAAGTCTGACTTATGGTATACACCAAGCAATGTTCTTGTAGCTGTGTTCTCCATGTATTCCTGTGGAAATCCAATAGGATTATATTGCTTAGTAAAAACAAATAAGGCTGCAGTAGGCAATTGGTACTAGAGGATTTAGGGACAGATCTCTGGCAGGGCCCGTGTGGACTATCCACTTTTGGTGGGTATATAGTATTCACCCTAAAATGATGGTTTAAGGTGGACTGATTGATTTAGGGCTTGTTCACACGAGTAACAATGTCATACATTTCACTGTTAAATGCCGGGACATAAAAAAAAGTCAAGGTTTTCCAAAGCACCCTTTACAGTAGAGGTACATTAGAGTCTTATTCACTGCAATGACCTGCATCAGGACTATTACAATGTCTGAAAGAACCCATTAAACGAGTCTAAAGACACATCACAATGCCTTCAATGTGCAACATATGCATGACATGTGATCAAACCCCTACAGGGAATATGTCGGATAATAATTACTGGGGCTGCCATTCCTGACTTGGTTTTAGAAATGGATGGTACAGGACAGCCATCCTTACCTTAGCTTCACTGACCTGGAAAAAGCATGTGCATGTTAGGTGTACAAACACGCTTGCGCCAGATCTGTGCAGGAAGGATATGAATGGCAACCTTGAAGTATGTAAGTCAGCACTGGCAGTTCACTCCTTTTTACATATGGCAGAAATAGCAGTGATTATGAACTGTGCGCCCCGTGTCAGAGCCGTCATACTATGAAGCAGACACTTGCATTAAGGTTTACAGCTAGATTTTGTCAGGGGTACAGATTGAATGGAGATGTTACAGCACACTAAGTTAGGAGTAAAAAATAAAGCTACAAGTCAGAAATAAGACTATAAATAAGAAGTTTGCTGTGTGGGGCAAGGAACAGTTGGGCCCTTACATTAAATGTTGGAGGTGATGCCAATGGCAGCCAATTAGAAAATGATTTTCTGAGCAAAACTAGAAAAATGGCTACCTGAATCTGGCTGGTATAGACAGACACATTACCGTCTAACTGGCATTCGTGTATCTTTGGAACATATGAAGATGTGGCATAGCATATAGTGTATTTTGTGCCAAGGTACATGGTACCCCATTATTTTGGGAACAGTACGTTTTACAAAGTATGGCTCTTTTATTCCCTTTAACAGAAAAGAAAAAACAGAATTTGTACTAGCGAATGGCGTAGGGTCATATTCACCCAATCCGGAGGACAAGGCTAGATTGCTGCATTACATGTTCTGTCTGCATTGTCATACCTTCTGCTGCTTTTCATCCGTGTTTTTGTGTGGCTGTCACTTGAAATTCACGGTTTGGTCATTGTTAGCCTGCTGAGAACGGACAGTATTTTTGCTCAAATCGTGTTTTATTTCTTGTAGAATATCCCAAACCTGACAAATCTTTTAGAATCTTGTGGATTTGGCCAGCCAGCATCTTGCTGTGATTAGCTAACTCTGGAGAGCCCCCGTCACGCAAAGCATTTTTATCTTTCAGACACTGCTACAGAGCGAAGTTCCCATGACAGTTTAAATGCTTTGTGGAGTTTTTCTTTAAACCCGAGTACAAACGATGATTCCAGTTTCCAAACAACATTTCAACTGTGGACTTTGCTTCGGTCACATAAATCACGACACTAGAAAAGTACCGCAACATGGATGTCTATGAAGGCTCTCATTCATCCAATTCATGGTATACCTCTCGTACAGGTAAGCAAGCACGGATAGTCCCCTCAGTTTCTCGGTTAACAGAAGAAATACTTATAGGGACATAGGCAACTAAAAAAAGCACACAGGGGTTCTTTTTCCATCCCGGCTCTGTGTGCGCATTCTGCAGCCTTTGTGACTAATTACCCCGCGTGTATGCATTCCCCTATCTGTAGACTTTCCTAGTTACATAGAACCAATTATGCACTTGCATGGCCTAAGTATGGTGCACAGTAAACCATAATCAACCAACGCTCAACTTCCAGGAGTTTGGAGCAGGAAGGACACTGAAAGTTGATTTCATTCGCTACACTTGCTATACTGATGAAAAACATCACAATGTATTGGAGATTCAGTATGCAGCTCTGTGAATAATAATTCAGCTTTATGTCAGGGAATGGGAATTTAAAGTGCATCCAAACCTAAAAACTAAAATGGAATACACTGCAACTTACAAGTCCTTAGATGTGGCGGCTGTATTACTTTTCTTTTTTCAGGCTTTTGTTTTCATCTATTAAACACCTATTGTGTCCCCAGTAACACACTTCCTGTCCTAGTGTGACAGCACTCACTCAATCCGCTGCACCTATGGAGTAGCCGTGTTGTCACCTTAGACTGCTGGTCTGATTTAGAACACAAACACCTGCCCCTCACATATGGGAGTTGTTCTGTAGTTCACAGAAGATAGCAGATAATGCAGATGATATTGTTTGAGTTTTGAATTCAGTACTCAGGAAGGGCACTGGATCAAAATAGAATTTCTTTCTGTAGTTGCCTAAACCTAAGGTGACCATACACTAGTAAATTTCCAGTCGGAAAAGTTCATTTCTGCCATGAACCTTCGTTTGATTAAAGCTCGAACACCCCATCAAGCATAGACAAATTCTAATTTTGGAAATCGTGCGTTAGCCATACTAACCAGCCAATTCTTGACGGACGAAGGAAATCATTTCCTTTTGTGCATGTGCTGTGTTCTTGCCACGATGTTTGACGAACGAAAACCCCACTGATTCATCAATTTTCATTCAGTCAGAGAAAAAGTTTCCAACCTGACCGATCGAAAAATTTCAATCACAATATCAAACACTAAAATCTGTGATGTACCAGCAACTGGTCAAAAGACCACCCGTGTATGATTTCCACAGGAAAACCGTACAATGTATGGGCACCTTTAGCCTAAACAAGAAAACAAATGTAGCCTCCACGTCTAAGCACTGGTACGCTGCAATGTATTACTCTTTGTGCTTAAGTTACATAGTTACATAGTATTTGAGGTTATAAGTCCATCAAGTCCAACCTATTGCGTGTAAACTACGGATTTAGATACACTTCCAGGTTTTGTGGGTCTGTACAAAAGAAATCCGTAGTTCATAACCCCCCAATGTGATGATGTTCACATTGCTGGCCAGTTTGAGTGCCCTCTTTGAAAGGGGGTTCTGATGACTACTCAGTGGAGGCATTAAAAGAGAACTATGGGGTAAGTGTTTTTCCACTTCACGGAAGGACATATACTAGCGTCCTCCCGTGACCCAAAGCTCAGTATATTGCGAGCTACAACTTGCGGCATACTGAGACCGCCGCAGCCGGGACGGATCCCGACATCACTGTTTAGATCCACCCAGCTGCGTGAGTGACAGCTGGCTCTGCCTATCTAGAGGCAGTGCCAGCTGTACCCACCCCCTCCTCCAGTCAGCGGGAGATGATCGAGAAGTGAGCAAACAACGATATGTGTTCGCTCACTTCCCGATCGATTGAGCCGTCGTCTGACAGTTTCATTGTCACACGTCGGCTCGAACTATGAGGATGATTTTCACTCACCTCATAGTTCTCCTTTAAGGCAAACAGCCTCAAAGATGCTACAGCTTCCTGCACTTTAGGCCCTTGGTGTCAGGAACACTTCCAGGGCATCTTCCATGCGTACAGGACTTGCATTCACCTTACTAAACCACTTGCACTGCACCTTGGATACCTTCCATTTATCTTGTGCATGCACAATGAGACCTAGAGGCAGCCTGGCCCTCATAAAATGTGGCTTGGAAACTGGAATCTGTGACGGGAGAAACTCTTCATACAGTACTTCTTTTATAGATCCGATTTAGGATACAAGGTACTGGCTTTGTTTACTGATCCAACTGAATTTACAGCATCTGCAGCACTGCCGAGATGAGAACTGAAATGTGTTCTCTGCTCCTTACCCTAAACACAGTCTACAGCATGTTCCACTAGGTGCTGCGGCCTCCAATGCTGTCCACTACTTAGGTGCTTGTAGTCAATAAATTCATACATACAATGATCTGACACAACTCAATGCGTTACCCCATAGCAGCCAGAGTCTCCCTTTCAGCATTTATAAAGTGATGGGAACAAACTGCTCATTACCAGCAATGCAATGAGTTTTGAGATTGAGATTCTTCATATAGAAGCCCGGCTGTGACAGATTTGCAGACTCCGCAAGACAAATGGCTAAAGCGGACCACACGCACTAAAACCTTTTCTTACAATCCAATTTACCAACGTCCTCATAGTAAGATATTTTCATGCAATGTTGCCACATACAACATAAGAATAATGTCATGATGGCTGTATGTAAAAGAGTGCTAGATTACCTCGCACACACTGATACGATTATACAATTCCACCATTATCCAGAATTGTACAAGCACAGCATACATGTACGATGTGCCCATGATTTAATCATGGTTCCATCTAACTGTTCTACTTGTCTAGATCTCATATGACTCCATACACAGGCCTTAGCCTGATTGTAACGTGTGGGGCTAGCTTACAATGTTTTTGTGGGTGACGGGGCTAGATATAGTTTGCTATGTACAGGTGACATCCTGTACAGCAATACCATTTAGACTGACGTTTCTGGCATAGTTAGGCCTATCATTGGCTTGCAGTGTGTACAGCAAACTTTTGTAAAGCTTCGAGTAGCTTTCTTGAAGGCTACACACAGATCCTAATGGGAGTACTGAATGTCACTATAAGCAAGCTGCTATGGAGGCGTAAGCACTGCTCAAAGTCTGCTGAAACCTGCAAGCAGCATGTGTAAAGTGAAAGTCTGCACTCATTAAGATCTATGTTTAAAGGAGAACTATGCGGTAACCTTTTTTCCCCCAGTTATCCTCAGGGTCATGCGAGGACATGTACTGTATCCTGCCGTGACCCAAAACTCAGTATATAGCGGACTATTGCCTGCTATATGTTGAGAGTGCCGCAGCTGGAATAGATACCGACAATACAGTCGAGATCCACCCCGCTGCCTGATTGACCTCTGGCTCTGCCCCCCCCCCATCCATTCCCCCAGTCATCGCTTGAGGATTGGAAAGGGGAGTGGGGAATGACAGTCACCGCGCTCTCTGCAAGAAGAGGATCAGGAAGTCAGCGAAAACACACCGGCAGCTCTGACTTCCCGATCCTCTCCCTTCCAATAGACCCGACCTGCGACAGCTTCAGTGTCACAGGTCAGCTTGAATTATGGGGATGAGTGATTTTTACTCACTCCATAATTCTCCTTCAACTTCCCCATACTGGAACTGAAGTTTTTTCTTCAACAAAGCTGTTTAAAGAAGAACTCTGGCTAAAAATGTTATTAACCCCTTTGCAGTGGGGCTACTGCCATACTGCAAGGGTTTAGCGTTTGTTTGTGTCTAGGTGCTAATAAAGAAAAAAGTTACATTCACCAGACCATCTGAGCCAGATTCCTGCTTCTGTGATCACTGTAACGTGTCTTCTTCTCCGTCGCACAGCTGGACTGCTCCTTGGCATCCGCACAGTCTATGCACAGTATCCTTAGACTGTTGCAGCAGAGGGGAAGAGACGCTCTAGACACTGATCTAAGAACAAGCCAGCTCGGATGGTCTGGTGAGTATAACTTTTTTTTTTTAGCACCTAGACACAAATGAGCACTTCCTTGCAGTGAGAGGGTAGCCCTACTGTTCTTTAAAGCTTCGAGGCTGTTTGCTTCAAAGCATGCTTTACAAATGTTTGCTGTACACTCTGCTCTTATACAAGCTGATGCCTAAACAAACAAGTTCCTTCCTGCACTCACCAGCACTGTGTCTGAATTTAAGCTTTACCGATCCACACAAATAAATGTGACAAAGCCCTTCAAGCACCTAAGAACAATGATTTGAACGTGCAAGGTACAACTCACTGCTTACCTATACAAGCACTAAGATAATAGCACTCACTCTGCTACACTTATCAAGAAAATGTTTGCATCCCCTTCTATAAATGTTGTTTTATAGCTTCTTATATATGGTAGATAGTGTTTAGGATTTGTAGAATTCACCAACCTTATGCAATGTTGATAGACATAGGTAAAAGGATAGTGAAGGTCATGTTCATAATGGAGATATGTGCCGTATATACTGCACATGTTCTACAGTTCTGGCAAAAATAAAACCAATTACTGAAACCAATTATTAATCCTTATATTTTTCTTTCATTTTGGACCACCGAATGTCCACCAAATGTAAATTACAATATGCATGGCAATATACATTGCCTACAGTATACTTGAAAATAATTTGTATCTATAAAAATAATTCATAATCATATCATTTTTCTTTTCAGTCATCTGGTAATTAAAAAGGAAATAAAATAAAGTAGCAGGGTTCAACCATTTTGTTTGCCTGCAGATATCACTGTATTACTCTTTTTTTTAGATACATATACAGGAGGAGTATTTCTTACAGCGAAGTAACAAGCCACTGGCAATTTCATCTCCGCACTACATCCTTTATGGACGTAAGCAGATTACAAAGTGCTGCTTACAACGATAGTATGAAATAATTGTGATTTCAATTGAATGAGCTTTTCCATTCAGCTGCAGATTTGTCTTGCCTTCCATCAGTCTGCTCCTAGGAACAACTATAAGTCATCTCCTAAAAACCATTTCCATTGATGAGAGAACAGAATTGGTTTCTTCTCCTGGTCTGTGAAGGTTCTCATTTATCAGGCTATGGTATAAGCTAGTAGCAGTTAGTCACATTCGACCAGACTTGTTCTGAAAGAGTTTTACCATTCATCCAAGTAGATTCCTGGAATATTCATATGGGTATAAATGCTGGGGTATGCCCCTGACACTCATTAGAACTGAGGAAGCTACTTCGATGAGAGGTGACACATGCTCAACATTACAGAACAAGTCCAGTTGAATGTGACTAACCACTACGAGCTTTCACCCAATTTATATATACAGCTATCAACATAGCAGAAATCAGAGGAGCATTATTCTACAAATCTCAGGAAGTAGAAGGAGGTGTGGGGAGCTGGATCTCTTAAAGCAGAAGGTGTTTTCAGTAAGCAGTGTACAGGGACTGTTTATACTTGGGCATCTCTCCCAGGAGTAGTGGCTGAAGATCACCTCTTTGTTTGAGTAGAGACTTGGTGTACAAGGAAGAAAGCTCAAAGTAGCAGAACATATATAGTTCAGATATTATTTGGACCTTTGAATCATAAAAATCCAAAGTATTTTGCTTAAACAGTATCTGTAACAATTAGGGATGCACCGATACCAAGTACAGTACTCGGTACAAGTACATGTACAGATACTTTTCCAGCTCCAGGGCTAGACTAGAGAAAAATTCAAAAGTTAGGAAGCAGCTGTCATGTGTAAGGAGCACACGGAGCTCCTGGGATTTGTACATCTGTTTTAATGTATGATTTTGTTTTTATAAATAAAGGGATGCACCGATACAAGTCTTGCAAGTACTGATACTTGCCGAGTACTTACAAGTACGAGTACTGATACATTTTTGTTTATCGTCATGTGACAGTTTTTCTAAAACAATACAGACTAATGATTTCAGCACAGTGGTGGAATGCCAGGGCCCGGTCACAGCTGCAACCCTGGTAGTTCTCATGAAAATGCCAAGTATCGGCACTTGTATCGGTGCATCCCTAGTAACAATCATATTTAATTAACCCTTAAGATTTCTTCAATTTTATCAGTACAATACACGCAACAACAGTTCCAGGACCTGAAGGAGGGCCACTGAACCTCTGAAACGCAATGGCTTGTTATGATTAATTATGATGAGTCTGAATAACCCCTGCATGACTGAGGCCTTTTTTACATTTTTTGCACCCATGTTATATTCCACATTTTAGGCCTGAAAATTACTTAAACCCCCCAACATTATATATTTTCTGAAAGCCAAGGACCTATAATATAAAATGGTGGCAGTTACAAATTTTTATGTTGCAGGATATTAGCGCAACTCCTTATCAAACCTCAAAATTTAGTGAAAAATCCACCTAAATGCCCCAAAACACAATAAAATACCAATTTTTTAGAAAAAATATAAAAGATGAGGTTACAACGAGTAAATATATACCCAAAATGCCCTGGTTAAAAATTGTGTGCGTCCGTTAAACTGCGACAAAATAACCCAAAAAGTCCATAGACGCTTTAAAAGCCCCCACAGGTCATAAGTTTAGAGATACCCCAAAATACTGGCCTTAGAATTATTGCTCTCACTCCGGCATGTGCAGCGCGTTCGTCGTTTTCATACATAGGCGCACACGACTCGTGTTTACGTGAAGAAGCCTGTGCTCGCGGGGGCGGGGGACTTTTAAAAAATAGTTTTTATTATTTTTACATTTTATTTAATGTTAATTTTAAAAACTGTTTTTTTTTAAACTTTAATTGCTATCACATAGGGGGGCTTACAAGCTCCCCATGTGATAGCAGATGGTGGTGACAGGTACTCTTTAAGGTGATGCTGGGGGTCCAAAAGACCCCTAGTATCACCTTTGTACTCTAAATAAGCTATTGAAGTGCAGATCGCACTTCAATACCTTATAGCTGGGCTTCAGGAGCCCAGCACTGACAGCTATGGGACTGGAAGTGATGCAATCTGCATCGCTCCCGGTCCCATAGAACAGGGAGGGGATCGGCGAACAGAGGTTCGCCTATCTCCTCCCCAACTTCCCGCCGACACTAAAGAAGCCGGTCTCGGGCCCGTAGGAGGGGCAACGGAGCCCGGGAAACACGGCGGGGGTATCGGGCAGGGACACACACACCCGTTCACTGGCACGTAGAAGCGATCTGGCAGCAGCTGAGCCGCCAGAATCGCTTCTACTGTAAAGCCGACAGTCGGCTTTACAAGTTTAAACAGAGTCCTGCCGGGAGTCTGTTTAAACAGCCCCGATGCCAGTGACGTACATTAAAATTAAATCTGCACTCGACAAGTTCTGCTATTAGGGCTTTTCTACTTGCACACCGAGTACCATGGAAACAGTCAAGACACAGCTTACACTTCATTTAAGAAATGACTTAACTGGAAGATAAGAGGAATCCAAAGCAGCAGGCAGAGTCACTTTAAAAATGGTCAAAGCTTATTCTTCTTAAGCAGCTCTGGGCGAATGGCTCAAAGCAGTCACAAGACAGGGCACAATGGCCATGTTATTTTTACATATTTAGTTACAAATATATGACAGTATTAAAAAGATTATGTAAGAGGGGCATACAATCAAAAGCTAATTTGCCTGAATGAACAATGTATATCATTAAAATATCAATTAAATATTACAATCAAACAAAATGTTGATACCCTGCGGAATTATTTTGGCCATAAAATATTAGAATAAAACAGCTCTTACTAAAAAAGAATTCACAATTTGATTAAAGATAATTAAATAAAACAGTTGTGTACTATCGCTAAAACTCTACACATATAGCCGTCCAAATAAAATGGCTGGTTAAATGTTGTGATGTGGCCACTGCATAGCAGCTAATTACACCAGAGACAAACAATAACAGTGATAAGAGGACAGCAGAGCAAGACAATTGACAGCCATTTCTAACATGTTGCAGAAGATGCAGGCAAGAGCTTACATACGGCAGAAAATAAATTAGTGTCATGGATGACCAAGAGCAAGTAAGTACGTGCAGTTTGTGCTTTTGAGAGCCCAGTGGAACACTGTATGGCTCAATCTAGTGATAAGGAATAGGTGAAGATAGCCAGTCAGCTTGCTGCAGAGCCCGGTATGCTTCTCTAGTAAACAGAGATAATGAAGCATGCTGGGTGCTGCAGTCTCCATATTGTCAAGGTTCTGGTAATACCGATTCTCCTGGGGCCAGTTTGCATTGTGAAAGATCATGTGAAATTGTGAAAGATATATCCTAATATATAAATCAGAATGAGATGGAAAAGTGACTATGAAAACCTCTATACCAGTAGTCATATGCAATATAGGAGAAAGTCTGGGGCCTGTTAAACACAGATGTTGGTGGATAAATACATTTCAGACTTTTCTTGTTATTCTTGATATCTACCTTAAGAGGTTCTCAGAGATCCAAAGCTCCCTTAACACACCTGAGTACAAAGTTAAAGCCACGATGGAGAACAGACAAGGGGTGGGAAGGTTTCTGACCAGTGCAGTGTGTAATTAAGAGTGATTGTTATGGTTTGTTTCTTTTACAGGGAAAGACAAATATCAATTCTAATCTCTAGCTAGCTGTATGCAGACTAAACTGTAAGGTTGTCTGAGGATATGGGAAGTGCCTTTGAGGTGAAGAGTGCAGATACAGGTCTGCCGAATATGGTATTGTAATAAAACTGGCTAAAATATGCTAAATCATCCTCCGTCTTCTGTTCTTGGCAGGACGGCCAGGCCTGTTTTGCCGGACAATGGGACGTTCAGCCTGTGAGACAACAGAAGACAAGAATCAGTCTTTCTAACCAGTCGACTAATATCAGCGGGTCAAAAAACTAAATTTGTGGTTCATGATACAAAACTTTGTCAATTATAAATCCTGAAACTTATACATGCAGCAAACTGATTACAATTTCAAAAGTAAAAACAATAGAATTTCTGTATCCACCGTGAAATTATTTTCTTGGAGTCTATTGAGGGACACAAGAAGTCTTTAATTTTGGGGTATAATGCCAACATAAGGAATGGACACTGACAAACTGTAGTGAGTACAAAAACCCTATTTTCTTTCTTTGTGTACCCTTGAAACGTCCAAAAGCAGTCCAAATGGGGCATTAGATGAGGCTGAAACATCCACCTAATAGAACTTTAGAGACGTTGAGAATGTGTAAAGAGAAAACTAGATGCCAGCCATGCAAGACTGGGAAATTGTTGCAAGATTCAGAAAATCCCAAGAAGCACTAGCAAATGTAGTATTGTGCGTCTTGACAGGAAAGGCAGGAACCTGATCTTCTACACCAGGAGATTGAATGATGTTTTGGCTGAGCCACCTACAGATGGTTGATAAAGAATCCAGTGCACTCTTTTGCGGTCCGCAAAAAAGAGTGCGGACCGCAAAACTGTTGGTCAGTCCAAGATAACCCCATCCTGCTATCAGTATGTCTCAGATGTGAGAGACAAGACTCTCTCACATCTTCTACAACAGGAGATTGAATGATGTTTTGCGGTCCGCAAAAGAGTGCACTGGATTCTTTATCAACCATCTGTAGGTGGCTCAGCCAAAACATCATTCAATCTCCTGGTGTAGAAGATGTGAGAGAGTCTTGTCTCTCACATCTGAGACATACTGATAGCAGGATGGGGTTATCTTGGACTGACCTACAGTTTTTTTGCTTGCCACTGTCCAATGATGTTGTAGGCAGCAGTATAACCCGAAGGTTAAAGGCTTTATGTGTCCCTCAATGGACATGAAAGAAAAAAGCAGGGTTTAGCCCCAAAGGTGGAAAGTCAAGGGCCAGAGTAGCAAACTTAAATATGGACCATGGGGATGCACAGAAGATGTTTTCTAGGGACAAAAACGACAAGTCAACAGCCAACATCAGTCTTCTTATACTTAGCAGCCTTTTCTCTTTTCATTGATCCCTAGTGAGTTACCACACAAATGACATAACGACGCAACATTACATGTTATGTGGCAGATGGGGTTCCCAAGAGAGATGTGACACACATACGTATGGTAAAGTTTGAAGCCAGTGTAAACAAAATGACAGTGCTCGTTGTTGATGGTTGCCAATTGCTGACTTCTTTGATGGAAAAATATGAGCAATGCTTACATTTAATCCATTAGCGGGATCCACACTTGACCATTTTGCAGGAACGTCTTCTAGGCGAGAATTCATCCTCTGTGAACTGGAATCAGAACAGTCATGTATCAATATGGGAACTGCTACAGTTTATGAATGTCAATGCTTTTAAAAGGAGAGCTCAAGGCAAAACACATCCTAACCAACCAATGATGTCCGTAAAAAAAAAACCCCTTAATTCTTGAACCCAGTTTTGCAACTTTGGAATGCGTTAGCAAAAGGGTAGATATCTTTGTAACTACCTGGTGTATCCAGTTGAATTATACCTTGTTTTGTTTGGGACAAATTGGGCCTTCAAATGGTGGTAAATATTTATGGATGTCTCCTGATTATTTTTTTTTAACTAAAGAGAAACTTGGCCAAAATATTACATTTAAAAAAATAAATAAGTGACCCACCACCAAACCTCCCCAAATAAATTCCCCTCCTGATGTGCATGGGCATACCACATACGAGTTATTTGTTTGTGGTTTGTACCCATAGTAGGGCCCAGAACCAATAGTGTGCCTTTTTTATCCTACTTAAAACACAATAATCCTAATTTATGTTGGGGGTTTAGAGGTAGTTAATACCTATGTTTTGTGTTATAAGAGTTCCATAAGTGTGTACTTTGTAATGACAATGGGATAGTTCACGAGGTAATCGCTTTTAAATATTCGTGTCATCTGAAATTACCAATAAACACAGTAATAGTTGTTGGACGTATGTGCTATTGTCATTTTTCGTATAACTTGGATGTTGATTTTGTATATGAAAGGCAATCAAATAAAGAAAAATATATTCTTTAAAAAAAAAAATGATCCTAATTTATAATACTAACACAGCTTGTTTGCTTGTGAACCCTCCTGGTCACTTTCTCATGGAAAGTAGCTATTGCCGTGAAGAATGTGCGACATTCAGTGCAGATAATGCTGCAGGTCTCAATCCAAAAAGGCATGAGCACATAGCCAGATGTTATGCAAGTTTATTGATAATTGTTAAAATGACTGGAGGTCCCTAAAACATGCAGCTAGAAACCAAATGATCACATTTCAGGTAAAACAGAGTGTGAGCTTAAAAAAAAAAATGAAAGAAAATGTATTTTGTAATATGTCTAGGTGGGGGAACTAAATTAAAGCCTATTTTATTTTTATAGAATGAGAAGGGTGTGAGCCTTCATTTTTTAATCCGGTTTTCCGATTAGGAAAATCTACCTAACAGGAACTGCAGTAAAAATTTGACAGAGGATCTGTTCCTTCCTACGCTATCCAAAGAAACTGGATGTACTAGATGTAAGGATGTATGCATGAATACAAATTCCATAAAAGCTTCATTATTTAAACACGTTCTTTCTATGCAGTGGAGGACAGTCACCAAAAGGCTCCTGTGCAAGACCACTTTTTGGCTTTCCTATCTGACTACTGCCCTAGTATAAATAGGACAGACAATGAGTGGTCCTTACAATACCCTTAATTCTCTAATTGCGCAGAATATCCAACAGGGATTATACAACAAATACCCCTTTCCCATACAGTCCAAATGGTGGAAATAGGAGAAGCATTCTGCATATCTCAGTCAGATAGTAAGTGAAGTAAATGCTCGCTGCCTTTTTGAAGCCACAAGAATGGTTAGGATATCATGAAAAATGTGCCCTAATCTTGCATCTACCTGACACTAAAGGTGAGCAATGTCTTAGTCTATGTGACAGTGGGAGGGGATCAAAACCACTCCACCCACATCTAGCATAAACGGGCTACTACATCCCAGAAGGCCCTTGTGCAGATGTAATATCTGCTTAAATGGTAACTTTGCCTCGGTATTATCTGCATATATATGTGCACATGGGCAAGACATAGTCGTTCTTAACATATACAGCCTTGGATAACAGTGCACAGCAGTGATTGTGCTTCCCTGCTTCTATTGCTCAAGGCCGCCTATCAGTCTACTCTCAACAGATGTTCAGAAGGGATGCTGACCACACTCCCAGGTATAGTGATAATCACTGGAGGGAGGATCTAAAAATAAGTACGGTATATGAAACACGGTTTTTAGAATTGGTTCTTGAAGCAAACAAAACTCAAATAAATAAATAAAACCTCAGGCAAACAATCCAATTATAAAAACAAAAATGTGTGCTTGATGAAAATACACCATCACTTACATTCAAGAGCTATTGTACTAATATAAGAGGTGCCCCAAAATTAACATTTTAAAACCGAAAATAAAAACCTTTTCAAATATTTTATTTTTTATAAACTTTTTATTTTTTAAAATAATTTAATAATTTACTTTACGGTTAGGGGCTTCGGGCAAATATTGGGGGTCTAAACAGACCCCTGATATTTCCCTTTTAAAATAGAAAAAGAGATTGAGAACACAGAGTCCTCGATCTCTTTTTCTGCAACCCCTGTTATGAATGAACAGGAATCCTCTATGAGTGTTCCTGTTCATTCTTAACTTGTGGACATTGCGTGTTTACTATAACCACAATCATGAATGAACAGGAGGTGATGTAGATCACTTCCCATTCATTCATAATTGAGGATATAGTAAACATGCAATGTCCTCAATTATCTACAAACACTCAGCAATCACTGATCGCTGAGTGTTTGCATTGGCTCTCCTCTCTGACACGCTGTCACAGGAGGCTGAGCGAGCGGTGCAGGGAGAACTCAGCCTCCTCTGACAGCGTGAGCTGTCTCCGCCCACACACCGCTCTGCTGGACTGTGATAGGAGGCTGAGCAATGTGGGAGGTGAGACGCCGGCCGCTCACATCGCACTTCTCGCAGCGCTCTGCCGGCTGTCACAGTTTCTCTCCTCCGGGCTGGGACACAGAGCAGCGCCCTGCGGGGAGGAAAGAAAGCTCGGATGCTTTATAAACACTCAGCAATCACTGAGTGTTTGTACCCGCTCTTCATCCTGACACGCTGTCATAGGAGGCTGGGTGGGGCAGTGTGGGGAGGAGAGCTCGGTCTCCCTCGACGGCCGACTGCTCCAAGCCTCCTGCAACAGTTTCTCTCCTCAATGCTGTGTCAGAGGGGACACAGAGCAGCACCCAGCGAGGAAGACAGAAACCATGGATGCACTGCAATTTCGACCGAAAGATGGCACTTTTGACATTTTGCCAAAAGTGCCATTTTCGGCCAATATGTTTTGGCGACTGAAATTTTGGTGCATCCCTAATATATTATTGACATATTACTAACACAATTTAACTTACTTTTGGCCTCTTCTTCTGCCACGCCGGGAGCGTTTCAGCAGCTGGGGTGGCACCTGGTGATCACAGAACAGTTCAATTTACATAACAAAAATCATCAACTCAGCCTTCTAGTCTACAATAATAAATAGAAAAGGAAACCTGTAGTAAGTATATTGCTGATTTCTCATGAATATACCAGTTCACTGACTGTCATGCCAATCTAGAGGCTTCTGTGCTTTCTACGTTACAGATCTAGAGCAAGTATGAAAGACAGGAGTTCTGGCTCCATTGTCTTATCTGCATGCTTGTTCCAGGTCAGTGACACTAAACTCTGAAGGTAAACCTTAAAAATGCATTCAAGCACCTTCAATATTAACAAAAATCTATCTTATTTGTTTATCACTCCGCTCTAGATCCTCAAATCATCTCTGAATTGGTGCTGACACTGTCCTTCCTTCTGAGGGTGGCTACTTTTGTTCCCCATGGTTCCTGTGTGTGTTGTAAAGTAGCCACCGCTCCCAGCTCAAATTAGTAAACTAAACATGAGATTCTAGTCCATCAGCTTGGAGCGATGGCAACTTTACAACACACACAGGGACCATGGGGAACAAAAGTAGCCACCCTCGGAAGGAAGGACAGTGTCAGCACCAATTCAGAGATGATTTGAGGATCTACAGCTGAGTGATACACAAATAAGATACATATTTGTTAATAGTTCAGGTACTTGGAAGCATTTTTAAGATATAACTCCTGAGTTTAAAGTCACTAA
Source organism: Nanorana parkeri (assembly GCF_000935625.1). Taxonomy (NCBI): domain Eukaryota; kingdom Metazoa; phylum Chordata; class Amphibia; order Anura; family Dicroglossidae; genus Nanorana; species Nanorana parkeri. The sequence goes on from NW_017306303.1 coordinate 877,238, forward strand.
AAAGCAGTATTAAACTCTCAAACGTTTTCAATAATGAATCCAGATCAAACAAATATTCATTGACCAGCAAAGCATTGTTATATTTATCCCCAAACAATTAAAATCATCATGTTTCTGAGTAGCTGTTTCCAAGTCTCTCAGCTCAGCTTCCCTGAGTTATCTGTCCAGTACAAGTCAATTTGTTTGCCTGAAGAAGGGACCTATACGGTTCCGAAGCCTTGCTTCTTTTGTCAATAAAGAACATTGACTAAAATTCTCATTGGAGTGCGAGTGACTTTTCTACTACGTGATACTGATCTGCAAAGGCATCTGCTGTCATCTCAGCACCCATTATCTTGGGTTATATCCGGTCAGGAGTGCGATGGAATCTACTTGAATTACCGTCTAGTACAAGATCACGAAGGACAGTGCAGACTCCAGCAACTGTTCATCTACTAGCTTGGAGAAGGTAGGAGGGGGCCAGTGGGCCGAGTAGTAGCTTGATTTGCGGTGTTTGTGGAGACACATACAGCTTACTAGCGCACACAAGGGTGGCTGCATAGCACTCTGCTTGAGAACGGAGTCACTCTAAAACAGGAATTCAGGACCAGTGCTCAGGAGACCGGCTGATTTTGCAGGAAACAAAACTTAAATCTCAGGGAGCAGCATCCATTGTAATTTCATCAGCATTTGACATAGCTTAAAATCCTTTTGACTTTAATATTACTTTGACTCAAAGGCTGCCAGGAAACTTGCATATTCAGAAGGCGGTAAGCCATGGCAGCCGCTATAATTCTGAAAAGGCATATACATTGAAAATAAAGTGCTCAAGTACATGAAAGTGACCCAGTTCTTGCAAATGTATACATAAAACATCCATTCTTTTGTTTTGGATTGAAGGTAATTAACACAACAAATGAGTGTTACATATTGCCATATGTCCCTGGATTCTGCACAAATATGTAAAGTGTTTTTATACCAGTACATTCTACTAAAGAGAAACAGGAACATTTTTCAGCAATGCTGTTTCCTATGTCACATCTCCATCTCCAGCTTTCTCTGTGGACAATATAACAGCATCATCAATTCTGTCCAGTGAGCACACCTAGGACGCAGTAATGTTAAACCAGGATATAGCAAAGGGATCTTATTAACCAGCAGAAGTGTGTGTGTATATCACAAGAACAGCCAATATTACAAATCAATAGACAGCTAAAGCAGTACACATAACCTAAAACAGGGAGTGTTTAGGGCTACAGAACACTTCCCCCTCTCCTCCATAACATAGGGAGAAATGTCTCAATCCACAGAGAAAGCTGGGAACAATGCTAACTCAGAACAGTCAGCAGAGGAAAACAAGAATGGGAAGTTATTAGGATCTGGCAGGATCAACAGGTATTTTTTGCGCACCTATAGAATAGATTTTAAAAAACCCCAACACTTTCAATGCGCTTTTTAACAAATTAAAAAAAGGAGGATGGTTAAAATGTATACATACACAATGACATGGCTTAACAGCTTACATTGTAACTTACTTATTCTTGCTGAATATACAAATGTAGTCATGGACAGATAAACCCTTATTTTAGCTTCCCATTGCTCTAAGTTCAAACACAGGCATGGCTTACAATAACATTTCTATACTTCAATATGTTACAGGAAAGGGTTTGCAGTAAAAGTTGGAAACAATAGATAAGATTGAAATGTTCTGTGTGCACCACTATGCCAGGGCTTGCTATTGGTGTCAGCCATGGTATCCAGCAATTGCTCTCTTTCAGGTCATGTCTTGCCCTGAGTGAGAACCTACAATTACGTTCCCTTAATTCACAGTTACTGCTGTTGCAAGCTACAGTTCCCACTGTGTGTGTATACCATATTGTTTGCTCCCTAAGATGCACTTCCCCCCCCCCAAAAAAGGCGGGGGGGGGGAAATGTGTGTGCGTCTTATGGAGTGAATCTCTATCGCCCGACGCCCGGGACGTGCAGTTTCGGGCGCCAGGCGAGTAGTTTTTTGTACATTTAGCCCTTCTCTAGACAAGCAGAGCTAAATGTACAGTGGGAGCCGCTGCTCATTTAATACAAGTGATCTAATCAGATCACGTGTATCAAACCGAGTGGCGGCGATCATGTCCAGGGGGCACCCCCCCGCTGTGGTTTTAGGGGGCCCCCGCTGTTCTGGGCATCTCACCATAGAGCCCCTAGAGCAGACGAAGAACGTCCGGTCTTCGTCTGCTCTGTGTGATCACCGAGACCGTGGCGCTGTAATCACAGCGCCAACTGTCTCAGCTGTCACTAACTACAGCTGCTGTCACAGAACCTGTCACAGAACCTCCCTGCGTCCTATGGTCCAGGGCGCCTTATGGAGCGCAAAATACTGTAAATAAACGTAACTTATTGTGTGTATGTGTAAATATCTATATAGATCTATCTTTATAGATATATATACACGCGCACACACTGTATGTATGTGGATAACTATAGGCCAATTAAACTGTAATTTAGCCATAAATAACATTAATACAAAGCTATAATTAGATATGTTATGACGCTTAAATAAATGTTACATAGTAGCATAACAGTATTTTAAATTCTTATATAAAGTAACAGCATGCACTCTAAACTTGTCAGGAAAAAGGCATAGACAAACATCTGGACAAGCCGCTGCTAAAGTGGTTATTTTTTCTTATGATATAGCTTCTTGGTATGCCTCCCTTCTTGTTGAGTTTATGAACAAATTATTATTTCCTAGCAATAAAATAAAGGCCTGAAATTGTACATGTTACATAAACTCTTGAGACATATATATTCACGCTGTGTGTGTGGGTTATATGTGTGTATGTATGTATGTATGTATGTATGTATGTATGTATGTATAACCCACAAAAATGACAGGATAGCAAACAAGCGATTTCTGTAGGTCTCAGTGAGACTTCTGCCCCTGACAACAGTTTTTTTGGTTCACTCTTGTTGATCAAACTGCTCCAGATGTCTTAGGTAAAGGGTGCCCTTTCCAGACTGCATGCTTCTGTTCTTTCATAGATGTTCAATAGGATTCAGATCAGGGCTTATAGAAGGCCACTTCAGAACAGTCGAATGGTTTGTTCTCAGCCATCCTTGAGTGCTATTAACTGTGCTTTGGGTCATTATCCTGTTGGATACCCCATGACTTGCGACTGAGTTTTCTGGCACTGGGCAGTACGGTGCCTTTCAGAATTCCTTGATAGTCTTCAAATTTCATTGTGCCCTAAACAGAGTGAAGGTACCCCGTGCCAGATGGAGCAAGCAACTTCATAACATAACCAAGCCTCCTCCATGTTTCACAGTAGGTAAAGTGTCCTTTTCTTTGAAATCTTAATTTTTTCAACTGTAAATATTTTCCCCTGACTCTGTCTGTCATATGCACTAGCACTATCCTTCTGTTCAATCCTGGGCTGATTTTTCTATTGCGACCACGTCCAGGGAGGGTGGCTACACTCCCATGGATTTTAAAGTGACATTAAAAGCAAAAATATCCCTCCCCCCATCCTTAAATGATGCTTGTTGATCTGATGATTCTTCTTCTTTCCAGTAGTTTTCAGGAGTCCCTCCAGCACTGGTGCTGATCTCTGATCCAGCGCTGACTGCTGTGTTTTCCGTGTCCCACGGTGTCTGTCCACGCTGCGTGCATTGACTTACACTGAGTCTCGCCTCTTCTCCCGGCCGCTCTACTGCGTGCATGTGCCTTCCCCATTATGCTGCTCAGCCGCTAGAGAATCTTCAGATCTTCAGACGGGAGCAATCGGTGTAGAGAAAGATAAGTAAAACCCTTTTTGGCAACTTTTTAAAAATGCTTTTGCATAAGTATACTGCTAGCATCACTATAATCCAATTATTTATAAACTTTTCTAGGGGTACCAACAAATCTGTAGAGGCTATTATAAAATATCTTTGTAGAATAAGCAATAATTTAGCACTTTTCACACTTTCTTTGCTTTACTATGAGGTATGGAGGCATACATGAGACAATTGCTTGTAATCACTTCACTTTTCAGGAGGAATAAAGCATTGTTTCACTGAACTGTAAGGGAACAAGCAAATTCATCCATGTCTGCAGCTTACCTGAAAATTGAAAGTTATGCTGCTAATGTCAAATGTGTATTAGACTGATCATGTTTCAAGACTCTCTGTTTTGAAGTACAAGAAATGATTAGGAAAACTGAGTGAGGTGACTAGGTATATCTACTCATCTCCTTCTTCTCTCCAAGACTCCCCCAATGCACCACTTCCAGTAAGTTCCATTGTGATCCATTGCTGTGACCTAAGACCAGCTTCTGCTTCCAGGAACCTATAAAAGCATATATCTGGACATGCATTCAGGTCTTGCAAGTCATTCTTGAACTTCCAAGTGATGGATCAGCTACTTAATCAAAATTGGCAGTTGTGAATATAACAACATTTTAAACAAACAATTCTGTAGACAAACAATATACATCTGCAATTCAAACATATGCATTCACACAATACATACATCCACCTCCTGCTCCCTGGGCTGTCCTCCCTCTTCCTGCCAATGGTGAGAATATGGAGACATTGCCAGCACAGGCTGGGTCAGATCTTGACTGTGACCTGCTTCTTCTCCATCGTTCTGTGTGGCTTCCTCTCCATTGAATCTCCAGTACGAGTGCCGTGAACTGGAGAGCCTATCACCACGGGGTCGACGACCATAAGATCTCTCTCCTCGGGAGCGACCATTGAACCTATAGCTTCGCTCTTTACCCTTAGAGAGTTCTCTTTCAGGAAGGTTTGACGTATTGGGTGGATGAGGTGAACCCATCCATGGGAGGTTTGGGGAAGCTCCGTTAGGGACTTCAGAGGAAATTACAGCATCAGTAAGCATCCTGCACCTTTTCAGTGGAGATGCTTCTGGTTCTGTCTCAGAGGGAGGATCCAATGACTGGGATAATGTATCTGTTCTTGGGGGATCAGAAGGTGTGTCCGGGGGAAGGTCAGTTCGGACTGGTCCCTGAAATGGGGAGCCTTTGGGGATAAGTCCAATTTCAAAGGCACTTGAGGTGTTGGAGACATAGGAACCAGGTCGCAACAAGGGCAGCGGCAAAGTCTGAGACCTGTTAGTCATATCAGGTCTCTGGGAAGGGAAATTGGAGTCAGATGGCTGTTGAGAGATTGATGGGGGCTGAGATGTGGGTGTAATGCAGGTCTCTGGCTGAGACGAAGAGTTGACTTCTTTCTCTGACATTGAATGTGTCTGCCAAAAACAAAAAAAAGAAATTCAAATGGTGAGGAATTCAAAAATGAACCTGGAATGCACCAATAAGGGGGATTTCCTGTCAACTTTTTCATAGATTGCGCCTTAAAGGTATGAAACTGTATAGCTTTAGATAAATACAATGTCACTAATAAAGCAGTAAACAGTTTCTTGCTATATAATATTTCTATTTTAACAGCCTGCAGGAGAGCCGAGCATAAAGACCTCTAAAACAAATGTACAAATAGAAAAGATGAAAATTTCCTTTAATCTTCATGGGGTGCATTTTTTCTATAGAAAAACATTCAGAAAATGTGCGGCTTTAGACACAGGTGTGACATTTTATTTACACATTGCTGCACACAGTGCAACATTACGCTGCCAGGCGCAGCTGAGAGAATGGGCCCATAGACTTCCATACAGGTGCATTCAAAATTTTACACTGTGCTTATCTCTGCACATTATTCTATGCACAGTTTATAGTTGGCCATAAATAATGGCCCTAGATTCATTCCTCTCACTCCATTGTATATGGTGATACCCAATTATGTGTTAACTGTGTTTATCACTGTTTATGGAGGAACATCCTAGGTGCGTGTATGCCAAACAAATTGAGTACTGACAGTTATTTACATTACTGAATGCCAGTGGCGAGAATATGGAAGCTGCAAACCCAGAATTGCTCAGAGTCCTCCCTCCGCTTGCCATTTTGAAGAACCCCAGCCTCTTTTGTGTTAACGTTGAGCCCAAGTAACCACCCTGGGCTAACGCTAAGGAGTTTAGTAGGGTAAAGTTAAATGAAAAGATTAACCCATAAAAAAAATTATTTACCGCTAGTTCATGGTCATTCAAATATATACATATTCTTTTTAAGCAGTAAATAAGCTTTACAATGAGCTCCTACTGACCTCTGTACCTGCAGGCACAGTGGAGTAATTCATCCTCAAGCTTCACAGTGGAAAGTACTTTGTTTCTTTTCAGAAGCTCAGTTCATTTTGTTCCTTGCCCTTTCACTGCCAAACCATGTAAGGCTTACGGCGGAACACAACCGCTTGCAGCTGTCCACGTCAGTAAGCCTTACGTCGGTGGCCTTTACAAAATTATAGCCAGCATCTGAGCGCTTCTCCTGCCCTTTCCATTTCTCCTCGGATCCCCGCTGGTCTCCCCTGCCTGCGCGGAGGAGGGAGCGCTGCCTGCTGTCAGAATGGCCCAGCGTGAGGAGAGGGGTCACGATGGCGGAGCTGGGAGGAGAGATGCTGTCATCCTGTCAGTTTCAAGATGATAGCGGCTCTGCGTGTGGCCAAGCGGAGGATCGGTAAATATGTGTATATTTAGAGTGATCAGCTGATTACTCCAATGTTTGTAAACAACTACAAATTTAGTAGCACCATCTTTTTATTTACCGGGCCTGTGCTTTCAGAAAATATATGGTTTGGGTAGTCTTTTACAAACGCTAAAAGCAGCAGTTGGAAATAAAAAAAAAAAAGTGAAAAATTGCAAAAATGGTGTGGCCAGCTGAACTTAAAAGCTTTCTGGAGGGCTTGGCAGGGAAAGGGTTAAAGATCATTTAGGCCTTGCTCATATGGCCTTCAGCTTGTATAATAGCCATGTGTGCAGAATGTTTATACAAAGCTATGAGCAAGCTTTAAGCAATATTGGTAAACCTTTCAAAGGCCTATTCTTTAAAAGGTCTTCCCAGTTCCAGTTTGAGAATGAACACATATCTTTTGGGGAGTGCTGACTGCCACTCTAAATAAGGTGCCAGCAGGCTTTCAAAAAGCCTCACCTAGTGCTGAAACTTACTGAAGCCTGCTAGCAGCTTGTTTAAAGCCATTTTCCAAAGTTTCATTATAGGTGTTTGTAAAATTCCTCCTATTACCCTTAGTTTTTGCAAATGCCAGTGAAGTCAATCAATCACTGGTTTCTAGAACAAGACAAAAAGGAAGGCTGGGGGGAGGAAATCACCTGAGCATTGCTCCGCTGTCCTTGTAAAAGTGACTGTCCCTGGAAGAAGTGCATTCCCAGGGCTCCTGGAAGAGATGGTAAAAATGCCTGCTGGTTGTGTAGCAGGGCCTGAGCTCCTAGAAAAGAGTGAAGGCTTCCCAACTGGGCACCAGGATTTGAGTTCAGCGCTGCCAGATCACCTGTAAAAGGTACAGCAGTAGGTCATTATTATTCAATGATATATACATGCAGGTCCAGTTATGCACAAAGTTCAAGCATATTAGTACACAAACATTAATGGATGTGGCTGTAATCGCTGCATACGATGTGCACATTTACCACCAAAGAGATCACCAAAATCAACAGTGAATAAAGACCCGAGTGGTTACTACACTTTTCTGCACAATTGATTTCAATATGCTATGGATAAATCACTCAGTAGTACAAGATCAAAACTGCCCATGTTGCTTAGCCCTTAGGGCAAGCATAAAAATAACTTGCATTGTGTATTTTCCTGTTCTAGCCATTATGAATTTGCTTCATTGGGCACCATGTCTCTGCAATTTTTATTATGTAGATCTAAACCGAATAAAAAAAATCTCTTATAAACCTTAATTTTAAATGAGCTTTTTCAGTCTTTGCGACTATGCAGCTTTCATTAAAAGAACACCAGGAACATTTGTCATGTGCTCCTGTACTGACACACAGTGCTTAGACATGGTAAACTGTTGTCACTATTAGAAGCCAGTCCCAGAGCAATGAAGTGCAGCTAACACAGGACCCAATTCAGATTTTAACAGATGATGGAGATTGAAACCACCTAATGGGTTCCCTGAGACAGCAGTGGTTGGCTCTATGCTGCTATTACCAGCACTACACAACTAATATGACAAATACAAGGGGGTTTCTGCTCACCTGCTTGATTGTTTAATTTATGTAATTGAAAAATGCTAGAGGGGGAGTAGAAACAACCCTATTGTAGTATTATTAGGTTACGATAAGTAGGAATTGTGACACTGGAATGATTTGAATTAGAGAACAAACGATAAAAACAAGAGTAATAGACGAGACTGAGAAGAAATGAAGGTGGAAGCTGCACAACTGTTCTCTTATGAAGTCTTTTTTTATAGTGGCGGACAGCACATTATATAAACATTGTAGTTCTAGGAAGCAGGTAACAACAATTGGAGCTTAGTAGAACTGCAATAATTATTGTACAGAAAGATTAAATAAACCAACCCTATGAACAACATAAAACATGAAGCAGATAACTGCTCCTTCTGGGCATATGGTCATCAAGTAGGCTTACCCAACAAACCAGCAGTGAGCAGAGGGTTGAGCAGAGGGGGCATTAGTGTGTTTAGCCTTCCAGACAACGTCGCTTGTGATGGTTGGAGCTGGAAGGGGCTGTGTGGCTCTGACGGAGGGATCTTCCCCTCTGATAAGGCAGGTGAATTAGTGGTTGTAGTAATAGAGGCAGACCCGGAGCAGGAGGTATTGATGCAGCTCTGTAACAAGAACATAAATAAAAGTTACTAGAACATAATCTATTTAATGCTATCTCAGTAAAAATCGCCAACCAGGTATTCCAAGCAGTTCAATTTTATCTTGTTTGAAATTACAATCATTCTTCTAAAGACAAAGTTTTGCACAGCTACCACCATCAGCACTAGTGCCACTTACAAAAAGAAAACAAGCCCTTGCACTTGCACTGCATCTTGTTTCTGGAATAGTGCTGGTAGATTCAATAACTGTTGATGGTCCAGATGGAAGGTCTCATGCCAGAGATCAATGCAGTTACTTGCACTGTTGATTTAAAAATGTTTGCCTTAAAAATATTTTCATAATCGGTTAGTTGGCTGATAATTTTTTTGATTAATCAATTAATCGGGGAAAAAATCAAATAAATGCCATTCTTAATTTAAAATAAAAATACACAAATGGAGTGTTACAAAGTTTACTTCAGATTAAAACTGCATGCAATTTTTTGCAATTGCACCGCACTGGAATGCACGGCATTGCGGTACTGCACTTTTTGGTGCGGCGATCACACTGCGGGTGGAAGGTGCATTTGGGCTGCCAATAAAATGAATGACACTGCAACGCACCTCCTGCACCAGAATTTTTCAGATGGAAACTTGACTTTTATCTCAACTTTTTTGTGGGTTTTTTAATAACTATTTATTTTTAAAATATTTCTGAAATTATTTTTTACTTAGTTTTTTTATTTTACTTTACCCAATTGTTTATTATTATTTCAAAAGGGAAATGAGAGAGATTGAGGACACTTTTTTTTTTTGCACCCCCAGCAGTCAGTAGAGGCTTCCTGCTCATTCATAAATCCAGGAGATAGTAAACAGATGTCCACAATCATGAAGTATTGTAGAGCACGGGGGTTGAATATCTTCTTCAGGAGAGGACAGTAACCCCACGACAAAGGCTGTAGGAGCGAGTGAACCAGCAAGGTCTTTGCGGACCAAGGCAATTTTTGATGTGTATCTAAACCAGAGGCGGCTCTAGAGTTTGCGAGGCCTTAGGCGAAACCTAAACATGAGGCCCCACTCAGGCCTGTGGTGTCTCACCAGGGCTCTGTGGGGATAAACCCAAAAGCAAATATTTGATGTCATTCAGTTTTATGTCATATCAATTCTTAGATGTGGTGGTTGCAATAGCTTTATTTCTTCCCTTTATTTTCACCTGGTGTAAGTCTGTTGTTTTTCAACATCCTTTAAACAGGCCAAGCAAAAGTGTCAGTTAAAGAATGCAAACTCCACTTTTGTTGACTAAAAAAAAAAAAATCAATCCCCTCTGAGGGATCAATATACATTGGAAAGAGTGATCAATGTACATTGCGAACCGTGTTGCAGATTTCTACCTGTTTCTGTTTGTTACACCATGTCCTGTCCAAACTGATTCCTGAATGGGAGTGTCTACGTTCATTATAATCAGCTGGTGGACTTTCTATTTTCTATTGAGGGAAGTTGCAGTGTCTGAATCCCTTTAAAAATAACTAACCCCGAGGGAATATTTCCCCATTGTCACCAAAAATGAAATTCCTATTGCAAGGGATGCCTATAATTTTACTTGTATCTTAATGAATATATCTGCCAAAACCACAGTCAGTCAATCACAGAAGCAGGAAATGACATATCTGGGGTGTTCTGTACATCGACTGTGTACAGAACGCCTCCAGTTCACTATATTGCATTTTTTTAAATACATTGTATAAAACTACAGTGGCTGCAGTTTTAAATGGAAATGTAAATTTTTAATAACATTAACCTCTTGCCGTCCGCCCGTAGTAAAAAAACGGACGGACGGTACTGCTGCATCAAAATGGCTTGTGTAGCATTTATATATGCTATACTTATATTTAGTTGGTTTTTTTTTGCTCTCCAATACAAGATCACAAAGGACAGTGCAGACTCCAGGAACTGTTCATCTACTAGCTTGGAGAAGGAAGGAAGGGGGGGGGGAGGCAGTAGCTTGATATGCTGTGTCTGTGTAGACACACACAGCTTACTAGCACACACAAGTGTGACTACATAGCACTCTGCTTGAGAACGGAGTCTCTCTAAAACAGGATATCAGGTCTAGTGCTCAGGGGACCAGCTGATTCTGTAGGAAACAAACTTTTAAACATCAAGGAGCAGCATCCATTGCAAGTTATTTTTTATTAGCATTTGAAATAGCCTAAAACCTTTTTGACTTTAATATCACTTTTAAGCCATCTCAGACCAGTCAATGTAGGCTGAGGAACATCCAGGTGTGTCCAAAGATCGATGTGCTGTTGTATTAGCTGCAGCTGGAAGAATGCAGAGAAGAGAGAGAGCTGGATAGCAGAAAAATGGCACACACATGCACAGTACAGCGCCTAAAGAGAAGGGCAAGCAGGTGCAGTGGTGCTCCCTAGGCGGATCCTGCAGGTGAGGAAAAATGGCACCAACTAAAAAAATAAACACCATAGCCAAACTTCTGCCACTCAATGTGTCACAGCTTGAGCCCCTCTTGTTAATCCCTTAGGAACTAGAGCATCATGCACTGTAGTGTCCAGTAGGGCACAGTCCTCACTTACCAACCAATGGTTTCTTGTGGCTGAGCATGAAGAGTTTTCAAGGGAAGCTAAGCCTCATCCAGCTATCCCCCCCACCCCCCCAATAGGCATACCCCCAGAGGGACAGGGTCACGCCAGACAGGAAGTGCCATGGTGCTGAACCTGTATAGCACCCAGCGGCTAACTCATCACGGTAGGAGTGGTTACATAGGGCTGTCCTTACAGATTTTTCTGCCAGTGTCCAATCACCTGAAGGAAGCTGCAAATATGCCTATGGTCTAAGACTTAAGGTAACCTGTATCCTGTAATCTACAATTATGAAAAAGGTTTTTGGCTTGACATACAATTTAACGGGGTGCAGATTTCTCAAATTAGTCTGGAATTGACAAGTGGCTCGTCTATGGATTAATGTTAAAGGATAATGATAAAGTATTGTCCCCGCAGGTGCTCCCCATGTGCTTACAGATATACCTACTGAAAATAGTACTTTGCAAGTGTTATTCCCCTGCGTATAGTATGCTTATTAGAAAATCAAATCAGGATGATTACCTCTGTCCAACAAGCAGGTAGGAGGTTAGCAGGAAAACTGCTCATGTGTGAATGGAGTCTAAAGCTGGCCATACACCTTACAATCAGAAGACTTTTGTCTTCCGTTGGTTGTAAGGTGATAAAAAAAAAAAAGTACGATCTGCACATCTTGGACAGGCAGATCGTACTTGCAATCATCACAAAGCCCGCCCCTCTGAGGGACGGGCTTCTGATGACTGCAATGCTGAACGGGCAGTGTGCGCTTGCGGCATTTGTCTTACGAGCAGGCCACAAACCCACCGACAATCGTACGATTCTCGGCAGGTTTTCGAGTCTGCTCGTAAGACAAAAAAGACGTGCGACCGTACAGTAGAAACGGTTGCACGCCTTCCATACACCTGCCGATTATGTACGATCGCGGGATTTCCCGCGATTATCGTACTATAAATCGGCAGGTGTATAGGCACCTTTAGTGAGATCTGATCCTGACATGCTGAGGTTATTATTGGCTGTTGTCAAGTTTGGAGCAGCCTAATAATAACCAAAAAAATTATTTAATTATCAAGCAGTCATAGTGACTGCTTGATATAATTAAAAATTAACCTCTTACAATGCAAATCTGTAGCTGAGCTGCAGATTTGTTTTTCACCCTAAAGGGTTACATTTTATTTAACCCCCTCATGATAGCGATGACAGTGAGACTTAATGACAGTGACATTGTAGGCCACCTAACCACTATTAACTTTTAGAGAAAAAAAAAAAAAAAATGTTAGCTTTTAGTTTGAGGCTGAGAAGAACAGAAACATTTCTGAGATCCTAGGGATGTGAGGTTTTTCGAAATAAAGGACAAATAAATGAATTTATTTTAATGCATTTTTTAGCTTTGCTATTTTTTTTAAAAAATTATAATAATCAAAACTGGGGAAAAAGTGATTTATTTAAAAGGAGAACTATGAGGCGAGTGCTTTTCACTCACCTCATAGTTCTAGCCGACCTGTGACAATGAGACTGTCACAGGTCCCCTCAGTAGATCGGGAGGTGAGCGAACACATAGCGGCGTTCGCTCACCTCTCGTTCCTGTCACGGCTCTCTGCCTTGACGGGAGGGGCTGGATTCCCCGCTCCACCAGCACTGACTGGCAGAATGGACGGGGGAGGGTACAGCTGGCTCTGCCTCTAGATAGGCAGAGCCAGCTGTCAGTCACGCAGCTGGGCGGATCCCGGCACAATTGTCGGGATCCGCTTCAGCTGCGGCGTCTCGGTATACCGAGAGCTACAGCGCGCGGTATACTGAGCCTAGTGTGACGGGAGGATGCTAGTTTGTGTCCTCCCGTTACCCGAAGGAGAACTATGGGGAAAAGCCTTAACCCCATAGTTCTCCTTTAAGTTTTTTCCTCATTTTATCTATAATTTATTCATCCTAAGTGAGGCTTTAGGCTCACATATGTGATATAAATATATAGCCCTATCTGTCCTCTAAAAAAACAATATATAACGTGTGTGGGTGCACTTAGAAAGTATATTACTTCCGTGGAAGAATCACACAGCAAAAATGTAAAAAGTGCTTCAGTCATTAACAAACAGAAACGGAAAAAAAAGCTTAGTCATGAAGGGGTTAAAGCCAAAACCTCTCTTTAGTTTTGAAATATGTAGGGAACCCCTGCCAGGTGCTGACAGAGGTGCTCTGTGTCCCACTGGGGATATTTCTCTTCAATTCTTGTCCTGGAGAGACAGGAAGCTAGAGAAAATCTCTTCATGTGTCACCAGAACACGTGTCTCCATCTGACCATTTACCCTCTTTTCCTGTCTCAATGGCAATGTTGCATTTACCATCACTTTCTATCCCGGTGACAATATTCACCAAATCAAATATAGAGAGGGAGAATCTACCTAGCAGGGACACAGACCGCAATAAAAACCTGACCGGGGTTCTAAAATGTTAGCTTTATGTATACTTAAAATAAATTGTTCACTTTACAGGTAATGAGTTCCCATTTCATGCTAATAAAATTTGACATTTTTGAATATTCACAATCATTTAATGTAGCAATTTCATTAACAGAAAGATAAATCACTGTTACCTGTCCAGGGCAGGCAGAGGAGTCAACAGCCCCTAAACTGGCAGCCAGTAGTGCGGAATTCAGGGCCATGAGGGCTGGAGAGGCAGAGACAGGAGGGAAGAGCAGTGGTTGGAGTGAGTTTTCGGGGAAAGTCTCAGACAAGGTCAGGTGTGTCTCAGGTTTCTCAGTTGTGTCAGTATGTGAAGAGGGCAGAGCATCCAGCAAAGGTGCGAGAGATGACAGAAGGCTGTTTTGTTGTTGATTCTGAGGTGGAATATCAAGCTGTGGTAGTCCAAGTCCTCCCAGTGGTAAAAGAGGATTATGTAGAAGAGATGCCATAAGTAGAGCTTGCAGAGCACTAGTTTCTGGATCACCCAAAGAGGACAACGTCAAAGGAGGATTCTGGAGTCCCAAGAGGCCAAGATCTGCACTTCCCAATATAGATGAGGACAGTAAATTGACTAAGCCTTGGTTAAGCAGCTGTTGTTGCTGGTTCAAGCTGAAGGAGAGTGGCAATGAACCTAGCATGGCTAGGTTTAAAAGCGCAGGTGTGGCAGAAAATGGCAAGACTTGATCCTGGCTCAAGAAGGAGAAACTGTCCCCAGCAGACGGCAGAGAACATGGCAGATCACTGTTGCCTTCTGTGATACCACTTTGTGACAGGCTGGGGGCTGGAGAAGATTTTGGTACTGGAGACTGGTTGGGTCGGCCAGAGGATGAAGCTACAATGAAAGGTGATATTAGAAAGAATATGCATGTGTAAATAATAAGCAAAACATATTTTAAATGTTTAAAACCATCTATGCATGTCTCTATTTAATGCAAAATAAAATGTAAAATACTTACATGGATTTGCCCCAGTGGGTGTTGAAGGTAACTTCAGTGGTAAAGGAGTCCCTGAGTTCTGTTCTGTAGCAGTCTGGACTATTTGCCCTACAAGGCCAAGAAGATGGTTGCTGATATCTTGAGAAGCTGGAGACATGCTTAGATTTTTGCTTTGGCTTGGGGGCTCCTCCACAGATGTACGAGGCATTTGAAGGGAAGAGGGAGTCTGACCAGACACTGACTGTGTATTAAGAACTTTGGATTTTCCCATGTCTTCATCAAGCTGTCCCCCAAATCCAGCAAACTTTGATACACAAGAATTTAATCGGGAGTGCCCACTAGGACTACTGGGAGTTTGGAGAACCTTACTAGTATCCTGTGGACTGGTATCAAGGCCTGGAGAATTCTTTCGTCTTTTTCTCTTCACCATTACATCCCTTCTCTGGGAATGAGTCCTGCTGGGAAGGGACCGACCTTCCTGTGTGACAGATGTAGAAAGCAACGTATTGGGATTCAGCAATCGGCTGGGTAAAGTGCTTGGGGCTGTGGTTTCAGGTTTGGTTTGATTTGCCATTTGGGCCTTAGCAGCAGCAGTAAGGAGGCTGCTGGCTGGGAAGGAAGCATTGCTTTGCTGACCCAATATGCACCCGAGAGGAAAGCCCAGTAAGCCTTGCGCTGCTCCCAAAGACACCGGTGGTGCTGATTTATTGCTTTGGTGGGTTAAGGCATGGCTGGCATTTGAAGAAGATCCCAGTTGGGCCTGCCCAAAAGGAGAGAGGCCTTCAAGTATTGCTTTTGGACTGTGGGGCACAGAGCGCTTGGGAGGGCTGATGGGCCTGGGAGATCTAGAACTTGACCTTGTGGGGGCAGGAAAGTGCTCAGAGGAGGCAGATGAGTGGCGGGACCGCTGAGGGGATGGCTCCACACTGCCAGCTGGGGAAGAGATGGAGGATATTGAAGACCTAGTTGTAGAAGGAGAAGTCAGTACTCCACTACGGGTGAAAGGTGAAAATGGAGGAGGAGGCAGTGCAAGGGAGTTCATGTTGCTTGGGTTGTGCTCAGGAGTAGGGTGATGGTTCAATAAGGGAACCTGAGACTGAATTAAGGGAGGAGAGTTTAATACATGGTGCTTTGGAGTAGGTGGTCTACAGCTGTTGGAATCCAAGATGCCTAGCGGATCTTTCTCAGGAAAGGCAAAAGGCCGTCGAGACACCTGAGGAGACTCATCCAGCGTCCTGGAGAATGCGCCACCTGGCACAAAGCTACAAGCATTAAGAGCTATCGGTTTGGGGGAGAGGCCTGCAAGTTCTTGACTACATGAGGGATAGGAAGGCCGGTGTTGGGAAGACTTTACTTGTGAGAAAGAACTGGAACACAGTTCATTAGATATGGCTTGCGAAGTCCTTGAAAACAACTCATAGTTACCATTTGATGGCACCGTTGGACAGTTTCTTAAGGCATAGGACTCACCAAGAGGTGCCCCATGATGCCTGGGCACAACAGGCCGCTGACTGGATCGTAAGCCAGAGTACCTTTCTCCAGGGTTAGGAGTGAAAGTATCCGATTTGTGATCCAGGGGATTCTCAGAATGGTGAGCAGGCATGCTATGGGCCTTCTCCATCATTAGTTTCGTGAAGATGTCAGGATCGAGTGAACAAGGGTGTTGTCCCATCTTTGGGCTGGTGGATGGTGCATGAAAATTTTGACTTGAGCCACATCCTGTTGAAGATAAACATAAACAGATAGGCTCACTGACACAAAGTGAGGACTGAGAATATAAAATATGTTAGGTAGACAATACAATGTATATTGAGGAGAATGTGCTCCAGTCAACAAATTAAATCAATTAAAAAAAAAATTAAATAAAACTGAAAGAAAATGTGGTTATTAGTTCCAAACTGTGTGCAAAGTACATTTTTAACTTGTTGCATGCAATATTACAGATACTGTAATGGTAATGTCCATTTTGGGGAACAATATAGTCACTTGGCAAAGCATTTGCTGCTTGGTATAACACTAAGCCAGGTAAGGATTTGGGAGTGAATCAGCTCTACGACCTGAAGGTTGCAGCCATAAATCTCTTTAAGAATAATCTGCCTCGTGCTTCAAGAGTCTCACAGGATGAGCTTTGAAAATGATACTAGATTGGTCTCTATGACTGCAAGGGAAAGGCAGAGAGGTCTAGTCCTTTTAATAACCAGAATGAGTGTATATCCTCTAATGTTTTCAGATGTACATGTGAAACAGATCAATTTCATATATATAACCTAACCAATGTCTGTTCATGTTTCAATAACATTTTTTCTATGTGTAGTCTGTAATTATATATGTACAAAGGACAGGCAAGTATTTATAAAGCGTAACTTTGTGCATTTATATGGTTGATATTACACAGCGCTTCGCAGAGTACATAGACCCATTTACATAATTGCCTGCTCCCCAAAAATGCTCACAATCAAATGTACACACACACACACCAGTTTGGGAGGATGCCCGTTAACAATCAGTATCTTTTCAGAATGAAGAAAGCTCACATAAACATGGGGAGAACATACGAACTCCTTGAGATAGTGATTGGTATGAGAATACATACACAGGCTGAGCTTCCTGGTTGTGCTTTGCTGATCCTCTAATCTCAATGCAAGTCTACCAGGTAGGGTATAATTAAAACAATAGACACTTGGGCCATCTGCTATGGTGTTTTAGGGCCTGTGTTAATCAGTGTGACAACAGATTGAGACACTTTTGAGATGATTCGGAATAAACTGACAATTGCATTTGATATGCAGTTGACCTTCTTCAAAGCAGGAACGTATGGGAACACAAACCCCGTCTGAGGCAAACAAAAGCCTATCAACACAAGCCCTCATCAGGAAATATTTTTTTCAATCAAATTAGTAAAGTGATCTGGTGATGTACTCTTAGTACTTTTTTTTTTTTTTTAGTAATAGGCTCATTATATTATTCAAAGATGTGTCATTTTGACCAAAAATAAAAATCTGGGAAGTTTACTCCAAAATGTAACCAGTTAGTTTTCATGAGCATTTATAGAAATGACAGATACTTATGTCTCCATCTCAGAAAATAAAAATATTTGACAACTGTACATGGATACAAAACATTTATGAACACAAAGTCTGGATACCAAACATGTCAAAATAGAGTCAGGTTTATGCACAACAAAGTCAATGTGGTGACATCAATTTTACTGAACAGTTTTGGTGCCCGATTCTCAGTACAGGTAGTGTGTGCATATGACTGGTAGCCTTTGGCTAGTGCAGTATTTTGAATGATTAGGTGAAACATTGGGTTAAAAGTTATGATTTTAGGGGTTATTTTCACCAATGTAAGGGCTCATGCACAGGGAGCGGGGGAAGTTTTTTTGTTCAGTGTTTTTCAACGCAACTGTATAGTATTTTATGGGTCCATACAACCTGCTGTGTAAAGATCAGTAACCTTGTGTCATGTAAAGATCCATACAAAAAAAAAAAAATCTGCATCTGTGGTCAGTAATTTATGTGTGTGCACATCTGCATGTGTAAACATAAGCTACAGGACTGGAAGAAGAATTTGGCGAATATGTACTTTTAAGCTTATGTTTTTTTGTTTTTTTTGCACAGGATCTTTCTGCCAGCCTCTGCCAGTAAGATCCTGTGTAGTGGGGCTCTCATGTAAAAAGGGGGGGGACTGTGATGTTAAACCAGGAAGTTCTGATGTGAAAGGAACTCCTAGTGTGAGAGGTGGGACTTTGGCATGATAAAAGGTGGCTCTCGATGTTAAGCAGGCTCCTGATGTGAAAGGGGCTGCTCCTGTTTTGAAAAGAGGACCCTTTGTGAAGTGGAAACCCCATTTAATGTATTTTTGCATAGGGTCCCCCTTAAAATCTATGCCAGACCCCTATCTGAGATGAGAGTTAGGGGGGAATTCAAAACTGGAGCAGACAGTCCATCAGAAAGCTGACGGTTGGCTAACAAAGGGTGAATTCCTAGCTGCAATATTAGTAGTAGTACCCACATCTGTGGCAGCAAAACGGTTTAGACCTGCAGACAATAGGCCTCAGTTTCATTTTGAATGGCCAATAATATTTGGAGGAGTTCTGAAAAGGGGGAAGCTTTATCTATTTCCTTTCACAGATTTCCTTTTTATTTTAAACTGCAATTTATTTCTGCTCAAAGCTATTTTTTTTTTAAACTGTAATTTATTTATGCTCAGATGTGACTTCATCCAGCCTCCCATAAATCTCTCCAACAATGCATCATTTACCGTATATACTCGAGTATAAGCCGAGATTTTCAGCCCATTTTTTTGGGTGAAAAGTGCCCCCTCGGCTTATACTCGAGTCAGCGCCAGCGATTTTCTCAATACTTTTTCCCAGTTTTTTTTGCTAAAATTAGGTACCTCGGCTTATATTCGGGACGGCTTATACTCGAGTATATACGGTATATTAATGTTTTGCTGGTAGCTGATTAACAGCCGCTGTGATTGACTCTGTTCCTGCTGGCTGGAGTCAGTTTCTATTATTAGTAGCTGTAGTCACCGGGCTACAGCAGAAAAGTGCTTTTCTATTATGCAGATGATGGCTTGAACAAATCTGAATGTGTGAACGGGTCACGCATCATCTCATGTTTTCCTTATCAGCAGGAGAACAAGTAGATGGAAACAAAAGAAATACACACCAGCAGCTTGATTTTGTAGTGCAAGGGGAGTACTTTCAATGCTCTTGTACAAGGTAGCAAGGGCCACAATTTTCCTACGATGGTTGCAGAGTTTGGTCATATCCTCCTCAGCCTTCACGTCTTCTGCGCTGCGCCTCTTCACCACAGCTCTAGGATCAAAGTTAAAAACCTGCAGGCAATAAAAAAAAATACTTAGGACTTTCTTCAACCCTACTATAGCAATTAATAGTTGTGGCTATCATGCATAGCCACAGTCCCTTTACTTTTGGAGTAGCACACACACACACACAACATACGGGTAGGTAAAGAATTCTAACTGCTCTCTAAATGTACTTGCTTGTCTTAGTTCAGTGACTTAAAGTATTGAAATGAGAGACAGCCAACCAACAAGCATTTTTAAAAGGGTCAGTAATGGTAACCTCCACATTTCTTTTACCACAGGTTGCTTTCAATTAAGTACATTGGAATAGTAGGTGGTGTGTGTGGAACAAAAAAACATGTAGAACACTCATCTACACCACTGCCATCTATGCTATTTCATACAAACATTTTGAAATATGTAAAAGGCTTTCTAAGCAATAAGAGCACTGTTTAATATTTGTCCCGATCGCCTATAACCAGGAAATTTTGCAGCATGTTTCCTAAAGCAATTGTTGCTAAAATGAATGTGTGAAATATAGTGTTCCCTGCAAACAAGACAACTTTTTTTACTCACCTTTCCCAGTGCCCACACTGTCCATCTCAGCTGCAAAAAAAGTGAAAGCAACAGCTGAAGAATCCGTGCCATACTTCTAGCAGAATTGCTGGTCCCCTGCTGCATGTTGAGGTTTGATCTGCCAGCCCCTATATTATTAATGTGTCCTTTAGTTTGGGCTGGTGGGAGTCACCACAACATGCAGTGGAGGAACAGCAATCCAACACTCCTGAAAGAGCTGGAATTCGCAGATTCTACCGCGGGCGCTTTCTCTGACGCTACACTGGAGATCAGAGGAGCAGGCACTGGGAAAGGAGAGGAGAGTATTAAATGTCTTCTTAGCAGCGAACACTTTATTTCACAAACTGATTTTGATGACATTGTTGCTTTAAAGGGGATTTCACTTCAGCAGATGAACTGTGTTGTTGGCTCAAAATGGAACTTAGAGGAGAACTACGAGGCGAGTTAGTTTGAGCCGATATTGAGTTTGAGCTCAATAGCTCAGGAAGTGGGCGAACACATACCGTCGCTCGCTCACTTCTCGAGCATCTCTCTGCAGAGAGCGGTGTCATCAGTCACCGATCCCCGCATGGATTCCCCCTCCGACGCTGACTGGCGTAACGGATGGGGAGGGGCGGGTAAAGCTGGCTCTGCCTCTAGATAGGCAGAGCCCGCTGTCACTCACGCAGCTGGGTGGATCTCAACAGCATTGTCGGGATTCGTCCCTGCTGCCGCGGTCTCAGTATACCGCGAGCTGTAGCTCGCGATATACCGAGCTTTGGGGAGGATGCTAGTATGTGTCCTCCCGTAACCCTTAAAACAGGGTTGGCCAAACTCCAGCCCTCCAGCTGTGGTGGAACTACAAATCCCATGAGGCATTGCAAGATTCTCACAGCCACAGACATGACTCCTGGAGAGAGATGCATCATGGGATTTGTAGTTTCACCACAGCTGGAGGGCCAAAGTATGGCTACCCCTGCCTTAAGAGAACTATGGGGAAAAACACTTACCCCATAGTTCTCTTTTAAGAGTTCACAGGCTTTCTGGCAGATCAACAGGTATTTTTCTGTATTTCCAGAGTTCTTAAAAGAGAAAACATGAGGAAGTACCCGTATTTGCAGGCGTATAAGACGAGTTTTTAGGCTTAAAAACATCCCCCGAAAATCGGGGGTAGTCTTATACGCCGGGTATGGATGTGCGGTAATACTGTATATAAAAAGGTAGCTACGGCTACATACAGTATACCGCCCTGAGCCAATCACGGCAGGCTTTGTATTAATGAATACAAAGCCTGTATTAATGAATACAAAGCCTGCCGTTATTGGCTCAGCGCAGTATACTGTATGTAGCAGAAGCTACCGTACATACAGTATTACCGCACATCCAGAAGGCTGACAGATTAGCCTCTCTGGCGGTCTGATGATTTTATTTTTTCGTAATTTTTTTTAACTTTTAAAATTGCCTCCGGTTCCGGCCCCCTGCGACGCGGACGCTCGCAAAAAATTAATCCCTGAGCCACACTCGGGAATACCGCCATGGAGGATAGTGGGTGTATTTAAACATTATTTTGGGCTATACTCGTTTTATACGACGAGTATAGCCAAAAACCTATGTTTTAACAGAAAAAGTAGGGGGTCGTCTTATACGCCAAGTCGCCTTATACGGGGAAATAATATAGAAAAAACTGCCCCTGTGCATATTTCTCCCTGCTGTAGACATAATTAAGCTAGTATAATTTTTGTGGCAGTAATGCATTTAAAGTGCACCTGTGCCCAGACTATGGGCATTAAACCTTTTACATATTCCCCCAACTACATTTTAAAAATGCCTTTACTAGCAAGGAAGCCAACCCGTTTGATTGGGATTTCGTTTTACTTGTTACTTAAGCATGGCTTCACTGAATTCAAAGTTCTTCTTCCCTTGTTGGTAACTGCCGATAGCCAATGTAAACTTCCGAAAGTCCTGTCTAACAGGTTTTAAGATGCAGTGTTGGAATTAAAAAATCAAACCTCTGCCCACCCAGCTGTAATGAAACTACAAATCCCATGATGCATCTCTCTTCGGGAGTCATGTCTGTGGCGGTGAGAATCTTGCAATGCCTCATGGGATTTGTAGTTCCACCACAGCTGGAGGGCAGGAGGTTTGAGACCCCTAAATTAAATGTTTGGAAGATGAAATCGGATGGTTTAGTATCTGCAACAACACTTTTCTGTGATTTCTTCTGAATGATTCCTAGATTGTGAAATGTGTTTTTTAAAAAGTTACTGTAAAAATATTTTTCTTTGACATAAGTAATGTGATAAAAAAAAAAAGAACATTGTGATTCTTATTACAATTTTACACAAACACAAAGTCACACTCACCTTGTAGATGTTAAGGGGACACTCCAGGCCACACTTACAAGTTCCATCCATCACCAGGTAGGTCTTCAACTGATCCATAGAGGTAAGAACTGTACCACTTGGACTGAAGGACAGATCATTTGTTTAATCAACACATTAAAGGCCAAATGTAATATTGCATCTATAGGTCAACCCAAAAACTTAAAAATGCTTATAAAGTTTCCAAACTACAATATAGGATTTCCCAAAAGTCTGTATCCATGGACAAAAATGTATTTAAAATCTGTATTACAGCAAATGTTTAAATTGAGGGCCTTGGACTTTACAACGCTTGTGTATACGCTGAATGCAAGAACATTGCACATGTTGTAGCAGAACAGATGTATGGTTGTTTAGTTGATTTCAGACAAGTAATGTGCATTGTGCTGGCTGACATCATTATTGAGATGAAATGAGGCTTCATCACTTTAAAATCAGCATTTTTATGCCTATACCTTAAAATAATTTTCTTGGAGTTCAATAGGTAACACAGGGTTTATTCTGAGACAAAGGGTTTCTACTACTGCCTACAGGAGATTTTAAACTAACAACAAAGTTGTTAGTCAGGTGTAGCCCTCCTGCTCTCATCAAGCTGTAGTTTTGTGGCAAAGCAGTCGTAAAAGTGGATTATGAAACTCCAAAAAAAGGATTTTTACAGCAAGTACAAAAATCCTGTTCTCTTTATCATTCATTAGGGCACACAGGGTTAATTTTGAAACAATACGAACATTCCAAAGCAGTCTCGCTGATGGATGGGCAACACAACAAATGCTAACAATCCCTCTAAAACAACAATGTATAACTGGGGTAGCTTGCAGCTCTTGGAGCTGCCTGAAGGACCTTACATCTGAAGCTGGCATTAGATAGGGGCAATGAGCTGGTAGTGTTGTGTGCCCACTACACAGGTATTGATGCACTGGAAGATTGGGACAAGTAGGCATCCTTTTAAGGTTTCAGTAGAAACCCTTCTTATCAAGTCCAGTTAGAGCCGGAAATTCTAGCTTGTAGCCCCTAGACATGATGTTCTTTACCCAGGCATCAGGACATGCTTTTAAATCACTCGCACTCCATGATATTAAAGTCAATGCTGTTTATTGACTGAGATAACACACATCTCATTAGCTCGTAACATCCATGATAAAGTTGTTTGTCAAAAAGGCATTCACCATCAAAAGGTATAAGCAATTAATTTTTTGCACCGATGCTCACCAGACCAGCATTTGAGTTGAAGGGTCCTCCACATATGTATGGATAGGAGATCCTTTCAAGTTATCAACTAAACAATGTCTGCAAGCACATCAACACAGCAGTGCGTAGCTACAGGCAAAAGTTCTAATTGGTGTGGAACAGAGGCATCTGCAAGGATGGATCTCGGATCCACAGGCATATCTTTGGACAATACCCCTAAGGTCTGGCAGATGGACATAATGACAATAACCAGCTGCAGGGTAGGGCCTGCTATTTTTTTTTAAAAAGGCATTAGAAAAGGCTCTCAGTCTTTTATCCGTAGGATCTTTAAACACAGGAAAGTCCTCAACAGAGATGGTCAGAGCCTCCAGAGAAACATGCTCTGTCCAGACAGTCTTTGCCCCCACTGGTGGGAATATTCCCTAAGGAGTAAGAGGTAAGGATGCACCACCGCATGTACCACAGCCCTGGACCTGTAAATCGCATGGTGGCTCACTCACACAGTACATCAGGTGTTACGGAGAGCGCCCACATCAGAGCCTATTGCCCTAGTGTCACATTACAGGCCAGCCCAGAATCCTCAGCAGGTTTCAGGTACATCCTCAAGGCTATGACAATGATGAGCCGATCCATCAAACTGGAAAAATTGACTCTCTGGCTCTGCAGTAAATGCAGGATCTTGTGACAGGTTATATACAGTATGAATGTCGAACAGCTTTGTTGGAAGTGCCCAATCTCCTGTAGGCAGCAGTAGAATCTTCCTGTCTAAGAATAAACTCTGTGTTCCCTTACAAAGAGTAAAGAAACGCCATTAATTTCCGCTGCTGTATGAACTACTCACAATATTCCATATGCCTGGCTTTGTCATGGCCATCCAGCTCCTTGACCAGCTGCTCTTTATAGTGAAGGACATTATGATTTTTAATATTTTGATGCCTATTTATCCCAGCTTTTGGGACACCCTGTATATCTGTAAATACTTTGAGAACCAGGACATATTTCTACTATATTAACAGACCACATTAAATCATTTTAAAGATGCAAATACTAGAGTATCAAATGGTAATAGGGAAAACCCGGCGCAAATGAATCACAGCAAGCCTTCCTCCTTAATTGATGCCACATGATCACACTGGGGCAGCTCCACAAGGCAGGGAACCTTAGCATCTATAGAATGACAAAAAAGGAGAGCGCCCATTCCATGTGAAGGATCGTTTAATAATTTGCTTTTAAAAAATGGTAATGTACTCACAAGAGAAAAGTGACACAAGTGTATTCAATGGTTCCCCTCACAGGAGGCTATCACCCATCATAAGGCACAGCACAGCAAATCAGTTCACGACCGAAGTTATCTTCCAGCAGCGAGTGGCAGGGTTGATGCGTTTCTGGGGCACGCCCCCTTCATCAGTACCCTCTGAGGAAGGGGGTGAGCACCAGAAACTCTCTGGGTTCTGAGGAAGTGCTTACACAGGGCTTGGGGAACAAATTGCCTGGGAGCTAAGTGGCGTAAACATGCACCAGAAGCGCATCAACCCTGCCATTCGCTGCTGGAAGATTTGGCTGCGCTGTGGCTTCTGATGGGCGATAGCTTCCTGTGAGGGGAACCATTGAATACGCTTGTGTCACTTTTCTTTTGTGAGTACATTACCATTTTTTAAAAGCAAATTATTAAAACGATCCTTCACATGGAATGAGTACTCTCCTTTTTTTGTCATTCTATAGGTAACAGGGAAAATTTTCACTTAAAACTAAATTTTAGGGCTTCAAGACTCATTCACATGGGTGTATGCAACTGTGCATTCGGAGTTGTGCATTCGTCCCTGTATGGATGTAAATACTGGGATGTGCACAAAAATCCGTGCAGTCGCAGACTGTCATTGATTTTAACAGATGTCCTCCCCAGATGCATAAACACGTCCCCCAGCATGGATGTACAGATCCGTGTGCCTAATGTATGTGACAGAGCCCTTATTGGCACAGTATGGCAAGTTAGGACTGTTCATTTTCATTACCTAAATATTACATATAGAACCAATTATATTTATAGAAGTAATACTTGTTTCCATATGCATTTACATAATAATACTAATACTAATAACAACAACAACCACAACAACAACAACACTTTTGAAAGTTTCAACCCATACTAATAATGTCAATTTGCATTCAATATTTAACATTTTTTAAGTGAATGTTTCAGAATATATTGACAAACACTAACGAGGTTTATAGAGTACTGCTAAACATAATGAAACTATATCAAATTATTTACTTGTCTTTATTATATTGTTTCAACCCAAAACAAAAAAAATTTTTTGACTTACCTTATGTATAGCACAGTGCCTGGCTCCACCCTCCTCTCCCAGCCAATAGGCACCTGGACCATTGGGACCCCTCCATAGTTATCTCCTCCTCCACTTTCACTGCCACCATTCATTTTGTTCTCTCTTCTCTCTTGTACCTAGAAAGGACCGGATGGCACAAAATTACTTTAGGAAGTTTTATAGTAAGCTGTACCATACCAGCCTATCCAGTGTAATCTATACAACAGCTTAAAAAAAAAACTTCCATTTCAGTTGGTCGGTATTTCAGTTTTTGAAAGTTGCTAGGAAGTTAAACCACCTAATGAGTCTTTTAGACCTCTCAGGGGCACTTGTCGCACGATGCGTGTGCTCAAGATTCCAAATGCCCACATTTGTTGCAGCCATTATGAGAAACTTCTCCTCCCGGTGTTGGATTTTATATTGTGAAGAATAGAACAATTG
>NW_017306303.1:903717-911217 GCF_000935625.1 Nanorana parkeri
GGGGACTAGCCTCATGACCAAACCCAAAACTATAACTAAGACATCACCTCTGGGTGGCATGGCCATCTACAAATTACAGGCGAGTATATGCCTATGGCAAACTAAAGTTGGAGAGAAAAATATGGGGGATGACATTGCTGACCTCCTTGCAAAACGCATATTGACACACTCTGGTCAGTGACTAAAAATGTTAAAGCCAGACCATCAGCAGGACAGCCAGCTTCCAGGATTTGCAGAATAAGACTTCAGCAATGTCAGCTGCCTTGTTTCTTTGAGGAAAAGTTTCAGATATGGTTTGCAGACACTCAGAGAATTAGTTATTCAGCTTCATCAATTGAAGTGTAAAAATATTACTATTATTACTTTCGCTGCTTGGATTTCTATAGGTTATCGGTTTTAACTGTGCAGTACAACCACACCTGGAATTTGTTTGGTTTTCTTACTGTCAGCACTGTTCTCAAACCCTTAGTATCTGATGACCTTAGGTGTCACTGCAACAATGAAAGTGCCTGTGGTTCACTGTACCTGCTCATCGCGGCACAGTACGGGTGTTAGGTCTGTGTGCGATCCTTGCGGCCCAGCATGGTGCAGTCAGGTTCCCGCGGAGGGAAGAGGCAGAGTTGATTGGTAATCACTGGCCTCTTGAGTATTCCTTTGGAGCTCTGAGAAAACTATCTAAAGAGATTGCAAGGGATCCATCTTGTCTGCAAAAAAAAAAAAAAAAGAAGGAAATAGCTTATCATTGTTAATTGAGTCAATTAAGCGTGTTAGTCAAATTCAATTACAAAAGAAATGTAAGTGCGGCTTTAATTAAGTTACATGCAGAAAGTACATGTTACTGCAGATCACATCATAGGAAGGCAAAGACACAGGCGTCTCGGCAAACATTACCATGGGCAATGACCACTGACCCAACCCAAACAGGAAAATGGTCTGCACTTCATGTCATACATCCAGGACTGGCTGAAGTATGGCAAATGTCAGTAATGTGAAAGCCTGGGGCACCAGAGGATCAAAGAAGGATGAACAGAGTCCTACTCATGACTGATTCACTTGGCAACCCAACAGAAATGTGCAAACACAAAAATAAAAACTCTGGTGGAGGCCATCATCGGGATATTATGTCCATCTCTAACAATGTCCTGCTTCTCTGTGCTCTGCTCAAACTAGCCATGACACCCAATGTAATTCACCCACCAGTGAACCTTCCCGTTTGCAAAAATTTACTTTCAATGTCCAGGAAGCGATTTTGACCCTTCAGCGCTGATACTGCTACATCTAAAAAAAACAGAACAAGAAATGCCAAGTATCCACAATACTTTGATCAGTCCATTAAAGCTTTCAGCCACATATCTCCCAAACAATGCTCTGAATATGTGTAAAGTGCATTTATGTTTGTCTAGTTACATGTTCGTAGCTGTACAAAACTGATCCTTTGGCCTACGTTTTTAAGGTCTATGAAAAAAAAGAAAAAAATGAGCGTTAATGGGCATTATTACAAGGTATGTGACACATTCGGCATCATTCAGAATTATTGCCTGCCAGACAGAGGTAGAATTGATAACCAACCCTCTCCCTGCACCCACCAGGCTGACTACTGACAGGTCTCCATTAGGTTCCCCCGTCGGACAGGCTGGACTCAACTGAGGGAGCCTAGGCCAGCGGAAGCTGCCATATTGGTGGCGTTTCTGATAAGACCGAAAGGTGTCTGTGTCAGTGTGCTCTGTGCTTGTATAGACAGACAGGGCAGGGAGTGGATGGGGGAAGGAAAAGATCATCCTCCACACTCTCTCGCCTCCAACCAGATGAAATAAGCAGGACAAAGAGCCTGCCAGCCAGTAAATTGATATTTATTACCCTCAGGAAGAATAGCAGTCATTCCCACAAGACAGAAAAGGGCATATACAGCAGGAGTCTGGAAGGAGGGGGGTCAGACTGAATTAACCCTTCAGCACCCAACTGAATTACCTTTCTTTATGCAGTGATAGTTTAAGGTCCGAATCACAGGTATCATAAGGCCCAGCAAAACATAGGCACTGCCAATTGATCTCCATCATCCAGCTATAAACGCATTGCAAGCTGCTTCTACTCAAGCAATTTACTAGCTCTAAAATCATTTATTGTCTGAATTTCTTTTGAAGGCTAGATCGGAAAAGTATGCCAATAGAGGGGAGAGATTTATACCAGTCTTTTTTTTCTTTTTTCCCATGAGCCTTCGAAGGAAATGCATTCGCTCAGGCAACCTCACTCTCATTGTAGAGGAGCCGGGCAATCCCTTAATTTAATACATAGAGGAAATACATTTGTATTTGCCAAAGGTTTTGTATTTTGTTCATTCTCTCACCTCTTCCAGACAGCAAAGGTCCTCAAAGTACAACTGAAGCCAAAACTTTTGTTTTAGTTTTGCATAAAGTGGAGAGGGACTAGATCATCTTTCACGCTCTTACTGCTGTCCCTGTTCGGGAGATTCACCCTCTCTATTTGTCCCGGTGACCGTCATCACCGAAAGTGTAAGAAAATCCCAAATTTTGGGTTAACATGGGAACAGGAATAGATGGGCAATCTTCCTGTGGGAACACTGGTTCTGGTGACCTTGCAGACCAACAGGGATTTCTCTCTCTTTGGTGGGATTTCTTCCCACTGGGACACAGGTGGCAACAGAAAAGCTGACAGGGGTTATAACCCTTACTGTATCCAAACCTGAACTAGAAAGTTTTGGCTTCACTTCTACTTTAACCTCACTTTTCTCCCCTGCAATTAAAGCAATACACCGTATGAAAAGAACGTGTCCCCAGTTACTAGATATCCCAAAAAAAGCAGCGGTCACCAACCGGTGGTCCACGAGAAAATTTTGGTGGTCTACAGGCCCCTCCGATGCTGTGCAGGCTGGGCCGTCATTGAAGCGGCTCAGGGGCTGCCTCTCACTGACTCAAGCAGCAGCTGTCACAAGGAATGCGCGGCTCTCAGTACAGTGCGGGCTCTGCAGGAGGCGGGGCATCTCATCAGCACCCGGACTGAGCAGGCTGCAGGGCATGGAAAAAGTAGGGAGAAGAAATGTAATAGTGACTCAGTGTGGGGGAAGGGGAGGCACGGGGGCAGTGCTGAAGCTAGCGGGGCATGTGCCCTGGGCGCCACCGGCAGGGCCAGTGGCATATTCGATAGGGGGGGAAACAATGATAGACATGATGACATCACGGGTCCTTAAACCACCACAGACCAAGGGAGAAAGACACTGTGGGGACCGGTCTAGGAGCCATGCGGAGGCATCAGGCAAGTATATCTCCTTTATTTAGACCTAAAGGAGCAGAAAACCCTTGCAGTGTGGGGTAGCCCTAATGGAGTTAACTTTTAAAAATCCTGGAGTTCAGAAAGAATATGGAGACTGCGACTGCTGACTTATCCTTTCAGTAATGCCAATAGCCTTGTAATCAAGCTGCTCTAAAAGCTTTAAAGTGGGCCGTCACCCCCTTTCACTAAAAATCACAGCAGCATGCAGCTCTGCATGCTGATATAAAATCATCTTACATTCATTAGTTAAACAAACATGTTTTACATTTACTTACAAATAGGGATGAACCGATACAGTTTTTTCGGTATCGAGTACCGATATTTTTTTTTCCGGTACTCGCCGATACCGGTGCCTTGTGCCCCAATTAGTCATGACCCCCTGCCCAGCTTCCTGATTGCCTGGGAAGCTGGTATTCTATTGAAAGAACACTGGCTTTAGTTCTCGAGGCTGGCGGGCTTCCTGACCATTTTAGTATATTTTGTCCTAAAAATACTTTTTTGACAAACATTTGCGCAAATAGAGTGCGACATAAAACTAGCAGCTTTTTATTCTACAGGGCCTCTGCTTTTCAGAAAATATATAATTGCTGGGGGGTCTGAAGCTGTTTTCTAGCAAAAATTTCAGATTTGATCATGTGTATGCAAATGCAAGAAATTGCTCTGGACAGCAAGTGGTTAAATTGAGATGCCTTAACGTAGTGCCCGTTAACACACCGCACCAAAATAGAAAAGTGTAACGGGCCTAAACAAATAGCAGGTGCTGCAAATTGTTCAGAAGCTAACTGCAAGCCAAATTCAGACTCTCAGTTGTAATATTTTAAGATGAATTACTCCACAGTACCAACTGTGGAGCAATTCCAACAGTGCTACCAAGGTCCGCGAGGACTTGTTTGAAATCCATTATGGATATGTAAATACTTGAAATGTTCAAAGCCTTGCCATGGATTCACTTAATTGATTGAATAACTCACCGTTACCCTAAAAGGAACAACTCTGCCCACCTATGACAATGATAACAAGGCTTTCACTGCTGGATTTTTCATAACTCTTACCTGACAGAGAATGCCTCAATGATAGCAACAGGAAGCTGGAGACACATAACGGCATATTGGGTAGAGTGACCTCACAGCTGGAGTCACCATGAAATATAAAACAAGGTGACCGAATCCACTAGCATCCACTTTTCCACTAGAATCCACTAGCATCCATAAGTTATAACATTTTGGCAGAAGTACAAACTCAGAGGGTTAGAGAATTATTTTTTCCTAAATGCATTATTTTGCATTTAGAAATGCAGAACAGCAGTTTCCACTGCTTTGACCAAAACAGTTAAGACTAGCTATTTTCTGGCTGGAAATGTGAAATACTCATTGAAAGTATTTTAAGCTGACTAGAAAAAAAATGAAAAATTATATTGTTTTGGTCCTGAATATAATACTTACAGAAATATAATATATACAGAAATATTATCGATTCCATTCAAGAATAAGTGGTAAAAAAAGATAAATTTTTAAAGCATATAAACTCAAAAATAAAAAAGTAATACACTGCAGCTGAACAGTCCTTAGATGTGATGGCTGCATTAGTTTTCATTCTTCTGTTTTTTTTTTCCCTTTGTCACCTGGTTATCCTGTGAATAACACTTCCCATACATGGGCTATACCTACTCCTTCATCGTATCTATGAAAGGGTCAATGGATGCCATCAGGCTGGACATCAAACATGTCTGGCATTGTTTACATTACATGGGGATGATGGAAATAGTAGTGTACACAAGAAAGGTAACATTGTTTGTTCTTCCAGTTCATCTTACAGGAAGTGACAAGGAACCTGCATTTCAAGCAACATCAACAGTTATTTTCAATACTTGCTAAAAATGTTCTTAGCCTAAAAGAAAAAGAAAAAAAAGGAAAAAGAAATGCAACAATTACATGTAAGGACTGGTAAGCTGCAATATATTACTTTTTTCCCCCTGGAAAATATCCTATAAATGGCAGCCTCCAATATTCTTATGATTCCTTTTTTCATACGGAGTGCACCCATGACGCACCATTCACAAAGTACTATGACATACCAAGGAACAGGAAGCATAGTGGAGGCTGTTGTCATTCAGAATGCGCCTCCGACTGAAACTCATTTTGGAAGTCATCTGAAGAAAGGATCACATTCCTTTTAAAACCACTATGTCGCTTTAGTAAAACCTCCCCAAAGAACGCTTATCTGTATGGACTATAAATACTCGCGTATCTTCTTGCTACTAAACATCACGCCGTTTAGTTCAAATTATTCCCCGAGGTCCACTGAGAAACTGACATTGTCAGCAGGAGGAACCAGTAAGAGCTGCGGGGAACTACAGGAAATCAACAGATTTGGGACTGTTGGATTGCAAGTGTTCAGCAGAGCAGGCAGCAGGAAAGGTAAAGTAAGTACAGCTGTCTTTTACAGGTCATCCTTATCTGGGGTGCTTCACTATAGTGACAGGGTCGCTTTAACTACACCTAAAAACATTCTCATAAAGAATAGGAAAGGCAAGAAAGCAAGGAATATCATGTGGACAATTGTAGAAATTAGGAATATATTAACAGAAAGTAGGGATGCACAGATACTAGCATAGGTGCCTATGCCTAGTATTTGGGCGAGTACTCGTACTCACCCAAATACTCCCGATACGTATTCCGATACCGAAACTTCCGGTATCAGAAAGCCGGGCAGCGAGTCTGATTGGCCGGGAAGCTGGCTCCATGCTCTCTCATCACCAGGGAGCACGGAACCGGCTTCCCGGCCAATCAGGAAGCCGTAACTTGATGACGAGAGAGCATGGAGCCGGCTTCCCAGCCAATCAGAAAGCCGAGCGGTGTGTAATGACTTGAAACCCAGCTTCCTGATTCGTCAGGAAGCTGGCCAATCAGGAAGTTGGGTGGTGTGTCATTACCCACCCCCCAGCTTCCTGATTGGCCAGATAGCCGACTCCATGCTTTCTCGTCACCTGGTGACGATGGAGCATGCAGCCGGCTTCCCGGCTATTCAGGAAACCAGGTGTCGAGTCATAACACGCCACCCGGCTTCCTTAATGGGACTTCCGGTATCGGTATTCAGTATTCATCGTCAAGTCTTGAAAAACCGATATCGGTGCATCCCTAACAGAGAGTGTAAAAAAAATGTTTACGAAATAAGTGTAACCTGGCATGAAATAAAAAAGTAACAACTAAACATTTAGAAAAAGCTCTTGACTATGACACTTAATGAAGTACAGTTCATTGATGCTGAATATAGCAGAAGAAAAACTAACATGTCAGATAAAGAAGATAAAGCTTAGGTCTGGTTCATAGTGACCGTATTGTTGCAGCCTATTCAGCACAATGAACAACTTCACCAAAAAAGCCCCATTCATTCTTATGGCCCCTGCGCACGCCTGAGCGTTTTGTCACAATAAGCAAAATGCCTGTTGCTGGAAAAAGTACAAGAGCTTCTTTGGGGCAGATCTCAGCTCGTTTTCGCCCCATAGACTCAATAGGAAACCCTTGAAAATCCACAATGCAATTAGTTTTGCGCTCGTTTTGTCCATTTCCTTCAATGTGTCACAAACTGCTCATAAAAACACGCATATTTAATTTATGCACTTCAAATCGCACGAAAAAGTGCATTAAACCTGTGATTCAGGTTTAATATGAAGTTTCTACAAACAATAAAAAAGGTAATGCCAAGGAGACATTCTCCCTATTTATAAAACCCATTTTTCAGGCCAAAGAACTAGGGATGCACCGATACCAAGTACCATACTCGGTACAAGTACATGTACAGATATTTTTCCAGCTCCAAGACTAGACTAGAGAAAAATTCAAAAGTTAGAAGGCGGCTGTCATTTGTAAGGAGCACACGGAGCCCCTGGGATTTGTTTTAATGTATGATTTTGTTTTTATAAACATAAATAAAGCGATGCACAGATACCAGTTTTGCGAGTACAAGTACTGATACATTTTTGTTTATTGTCATGTGACAGTTTTTCTAAAACAATACAGACTAATGATTTCAGGACAGTGGTGGAGCCCCAGAGCCAGGTCCCAGCTGCAACCACTGCAACCCTGGTAGTTCTCATGAAAATGTAAAGTATCGGCACTGGTATCTGAAAAGTATCGGTGCATCCCTACAAAGAACATTTACCAACAACTGTCATGCCGCGGAGAAGGTGCTTTAAGAAATATTCCTCCTATT
>NW_017306303.1:916493-933332 GCF_000935625.1 Nanorana parkeri
AATTATCAAAACTCTTTTAAATATCAGTTTAAAAAATCTGTAAATTGCGCAGAGCCTGAAAAGGAATCCCTGTACTCCAGGTGGAGACATAGTTGGAACATCTATTGTGGGAACCTGATCCAGAGATCCTGTTCATTTCCTTCATCAAAACACCCGTAATGTTGGTTCCATACCCACAGAAGTTAACTTCTAATAGGCTTCAACATCTGAGTGTGTGTCTTATTTCATCACATTATATTTCTCTGGGGTTATTTATGCAAATTGTTGAGATGAGAAACTGAAAAAATAAGAAGCTGTCTATGCTGACGATCAGATTCTTTTCTCCAATATACAATGACATCCGATTGGTCACCATTTTTCACAGCTTCTTTTGTTAATATTTTTTTAGAAATACTTGCCTACAGTATGTCTACCTTGGTATTAAAAAATTTAATCCACTGACCCAAAAGCAAATAAAATGAATTTCTGGGCAACACTATTATTAGCATGAACATTTAAAAAGCCATTAATACAGGCAGTCCCCGGGTTACGGACATCCGCCTTACGGACAATCCGTACTTACAAACCGGGGTCCACAGTTCTGCTAAATGTACCGGCAAGCTGCCGGTACATTTAGGAGAACTGTGGCTGCAGCGGCCTGTGTCCCTTCAAATCCCCGTGCCTGTGTTGGTGGAGGCAGCGGGGACACAGACCGCTGCTGCCCTCGTACCTCTGCTGATGCCCCGGCGTCCTCTTCCGCCGATCCGTCGGCTTCCCCGGTTAGGACAATCCTCCGCTCTCCTCCGGTACGGCTGCGGCTCCTCTGCCCCACCCCCCTGCCTCCTCTTCATTGCAGGCTGGGAGCCATACCCAGCCTGCTATTGGACATTGTAAAATGCAATAGCAAGCTCAGCTGGCTATTGCACCCGCCCACTGCCTGCTGTCATCAGCATGGGAGGACCTGATTGAGAACTTTCTCCTTCAGGCCCCTCCTCTGCTGATTGACAGCAGGCGGTGGGCAGATGCAATAGCCAGCCTGCTATTGGCTATTGCAATTTGAAATATCCAATAGCAGGCTGGCTATTGCTCCCAGCATTAAAATAAAATAAAACATTTGTAAAAAAAAAAAAAGTAAAAAAAAAAATGTAAAAAGTACAAACAAAAAAAAGTAAAATAAATAACAAATAAAAATGCAAAAAAATAAACTATATAAAATAAACATTTTTTGGGTGTGTCATTTTCAATATTTTTAAAATTATATTATAATCTTCTGAACAACGGGAACAGACAGCAAAACAAACGTGACCCTTCCCTATGCTATCCAAAACTAAAAAATGTTTTTTTTTGGCTGGAGTTGCACTTAAAAAATGTACCTGTTCCGACTTACATACAAATTCAACTTAAGTACAAACCTAAAGTCCCTATCTTGTATGTAACCCGGGGACTGCCTGTAATGCTAGTCTGAGTAAAATATGAACTGCTGTTTACAGATACAGCCACACAAGGCTCACAGAACTGTCAGCTGCAGACTTCTGCTGCACCATCCCTGTCTATCGCATACCACAGAATGGTTATTACATTAAACTGTACTTAAAGCAGCTATACACGGTGTGAAGCTTGGCAGGAGCTTGATGAACCGACTAATATTCCCACAGTGAGTGCCCCTATCAGCACCCTTCCACCTGGCATCCCTCAATCAGCTGATAGAAGGAGCAGGTTGCTAAATTCTTAGCCAAATGGAACTTGAAGGCAGTCAGCTGCAAGCTCCGCTGGCCGCTGTCAAGAGTACAATGGAAACTGTAAGCGTTGATTGAGGAATCTGTTATATTTTCTTCATTCAGCCCGCAGACTGAACAAAGAAAATATAACTATATATACCTAGCTTTAGCCATTCAGATACAAACAGTGCACACTGGAGCAGTTTGGCATCACTCAGCACACAGAGGAGAAGTGAGTCTGCATGGAACAGCACCAGAAAGAAGATGAGTATTGCAGCAAAAGCCATTTTTACAACTATTATGAGATCAAGGGAATATATTTTTATAAAAAATATGGGAGTTATTGATTTATTTATAATTGGTATTTATATAGCACCAACAATGTATGCAGTGCTTTACTTAGTGCACATTCACATTAGTCCGTGCCCTCAAGGAGCTTACAATACAAGGTTCCTATCTCACATGCATGCATACGAGGGCCAATTTAAACAGGAGCCTTCCAGCGTGTATTCGGAGTAGGGGAAGGAAACCCATGCAAGCACAGGGAGACCATGCAAACTCCGATAGTGACCTGGCCGAGATTTGAACCAGGGATCCCCAGTGCTGCAAAGCAGAAGCGCTAACCGCTACGCCACTGTGCTGCCAACAGAATTCTGTGGTGTAAGGGTGCCCATACACTGCTCGATTCTCGTACGAGAATCGCGGGAAATCCCGCGATCGTACGAGAATCGAGCAGTGTGAACGAAGACGTGCGACCGTTTCTACTGTATGGTCGCACTTCTTTTGTCGAACCAGCATGCTCGAAAACCCGCCGAGAATCGTACGATTGTCAGCGGGTTTCTAGCCTGCTCGTTCGACAGCTGCGGAACGGGCCGGTGTGCACACACTGCCCGTTCTGCATTGCGGTAATCGGAAGCCCGCCCATCAGCGGGGCGGGCTTTCGATGATCGCAAGTACGATCTGCCCGTCCAAGATGGGCAGATCGTACGAGCTTTTAATAAGCTTACGACCATCCCAAGACAAAAGTCTTGCGATGGTCGTAAGGTGTATGGGCACCTTAAAGCACAGACTACTGTGACAAGAGGCTGCACCCCTACCTAGAAATGGTGTGAAAAAGCTTGGTGAATCTGGCTCCATCAGAATTTTTAAAGCCTAGATTAAAAGTAAACTGATTGGACACGGGCTTTAGATCAGTTGCAAGGTTTTGTTTACGTAGCAGGTCACAGACTAATTTTGCCTGTTACCTGGTGTTGCTCTTGAAATCATTAGTTCCTGTTAATCCGAGAAATCCTAAAACTGTGTGAGAATGACCTTTGACGTCAGCAGCGGTTGAGTTGTGTTCCATGGTGACCACAGGTATCCGCACACACTACTACGGTTCACCTGAATGTACGCAAACAGGACATACAGTGTGCGGGTATCCTCACTGCAGGTAATTTGCAGGTAACTGCAGGTACATTGCTATGTGGACCGTCCATGCGACCGCGCGATCCAAACTCCCCGAAATGCTACCCGAGCCTTTTTTCACGCGACCCGCGGTTACCATATAGATTTCAGTGGAACCATGCTATTCAGCGCAGGTTTTGGGCATTTTTTTATTGCGTTTCAGCGCTGAAACGCAATTGAAAACACCCCTTTCAAATTTGTGCGAAACTTCGTGTGAACGGGGCCTTACAGTACAGACAACATACTAATTACAGACACTGACACTACTAATAAAACATGCCAAACACCTTTCCACACAACAGAAAGTCAGTATATGGTTACATAATAACTAGAGACGTATGAGAAATACAGCAACTAGTCTAAAGGTGCCCATACACCTTACGATTATCGGACTAAACTTTTCGTCCAACGATTGAACGGTCGTACGATTTTCGTACGACGGCCCCATCCTGCCCCGATTATCGCAAGGTTCAATCAGCGGTAGTTAAAAAAAACAAAACACCTGGACGACTTGCGGTAATTGACCGTAATTATTTTCGTTTGCGCATGCGCAGTGTTATTCGTACGACTTTTGACGGACGGAAACGCCACCAACCATGCGAACATCGTACGATCGACCAAAGTTATCAAACATGCTTGACCGTCAAAAGTCGTACGATTGTACAGTACTATCGGTCGGGCACTCTATTCACACGTTACATTTGTAGTACGAAAAGTCGATCGCATACGATTATCGTACGATAATCGTAAGGTGTAAGGCTGGGCACACACCTTACAACCATCGCAAGACTTTTGTCTTGCGATGGTTGTAAGGTACTTAAAAAAACTTACAATCTGCCTATCTTGAATAGGCAGATCGTACTTGTGATGATCGCAAGCCACGCCCCCTGAGGGGCAGGCTTATGATGACCGCAATGCCAAACGGGCAGTGTGCGCTTGCGCACACCGGTCCGTACGGCTGTTATCGTACAGACATGCCACAAACCCGCCGAACGTCGTACAATGCTCGGCGTGTTTTCGAACATGTCCGTAAGTTCAAAGTCGTGCGACCTTACAGTAGTAGAGGTCGCACGGCTTCCACACACCTTACGATAATCGTACGATCGCGGGATTTCCGGCGATTATCGTAAGGTGTGTGGGGACCTTAAGGGCCTGCAATAATCAGCTTTTGTTTGCATCAGATGGGTTTTGCACTCCCATACAAGACTATGGTAATGCAAAACATACTTGAAGCAGATCAGAAACAGGTCAAGTGTACCTTCCAAGGAATTCTTAATGATATCAGAGGCTCAGACTGATGTAAAACTGATGTCGTTGACACAAGACTTAGGCGCGTATATGCGCGCACGGACGTATTGTACCATATGCAGCATATGCAAATAAATGGCTCCATACACATAGCTGCGTATGGAAACGTATATCTGCATAGCGTAAAAATGCGCAAAAACAGAATGGAACCGAGAAGCGTCCCGGGCAGTGTATTTCTGCATATTTTACGCGCATATATGCGTGTTTGCGCTCGTACCCGCGTACAGTTCACTGCGGGCAGTGTTCATTCACATTCACCAAGACTCTCCTGAAACCAGCACTCTAGTACATGGTGCCTCAGCCTCAGGACACTATAGAATATTTCTGAAGCAGACCTAATCTATTAAGGTTCAGTGCACCATCATAAATGGACAAGTCTATGGCCCTATCCATTCCTATGGGTAAGTCGTACTCTCCTAGACTGCTGGAGGCCATGAGTACCGTTAACCCCCAGCAAAAATGTTGCAGCAAAGGCTGTGTGCAAAGATAGCTGAATCAAAGAGGAAGGTAAGCAGGCAGGTGGGAAGCACATTGGGGGTGGAGGGGCATGGATTAAAAAGGACAATATTATTATTAGTACCGTTTTTTCGGTATAGAGTACCGATATATTTTTCCCGGTATTTACCGATACCGAATACAGATAGTCCCAGTAAGGAAGCCAGGTGGCGTGTAATGACTCGTCACCTGGCTTCCTGATTAGCCGGGAAGCGTGTAAAGCCTCGCCAGCTGGCTTCCTGATTAGTAGGGAAGCTGTCTCCAGGCTTTCTCATCACCAGGTGACGAGGAAGCATGGAGCCGGCTTTCTGGCCAATAAGGAAGCCAAGGGGAGGGTAATGACTCGCCCCCTGGCTTTCCTGATTGCCCAGCTTCTCGACCAATCAGGAAGCCGGCTACATGCTCCCTTCGTCACCAGGTGACGAGGGAGCATGAAGCCGGCTTTCTGGCCGATCAGGAAACTGGGGGGGGTGTGTAATGACTCGCCCTCCAGATTGGCCAGTTTCCCAACCAATCAGGAAGCTAGGCGGCGAGTCATTACACGCTGCCTGTCTTCCTTATTAGCCGGGAAGCCAGCTCCATGCTCCCTAGTCACCAAGTGTAATGACCCGGGATCACCCGCGATTATCATACGATAATCGGCAGGTGTATGGGCACCTTAAGTATTTAACCCTTTGTTAGGACAGACAGTGTTCACATCTAGTTTACAATTGATAATGAAATCTGCCAGCACAGTACAGATTACACAGCACAGTACAGGGGTAATTAGAGTAAACATAACTTCCCACAGCCTCCTCCAAACCGCTCGTTAGCATTATATAGGGGGAAGCTAAGTAGGAATTTTAACCAAGTAAAAATATTTGTAAAGTTATGCAATGCAAATGGGGAACATATAAAAAATATAAAGTAGACTTCCCAATTTGGCTGCGAAAGTGGAAGTACTAAAGCCAAAATTCTCTTTTTTGGAAAATGGCTTTTGTCCCTTGTGAGGTTGACTCCTATACACTAAATACTGCTGACCATAAAACACATCAAAAATATCAATTATCAATCTATAAAATCATGCAATACAAAAAAGAATAATGTTATATGGCAAAGCTTACATTTATACTACTGAGTCCAAAGAGAAATGTGAGGCCATGTGTAACTTATACCGAGCTGATCATAAAAGGGTGAAGAGTTTGGAGAAGGCAGGAGGAGTGAACAATCTAGGCCAAAATAGCCGATTTGCAAAAATTCTCCAATTCATCTCACTTTCCAGCTCAGCTATGTTGTCCTAGATTATTCACTTCTCGGGCCTTCTCCAAACTCTTCACACTTTTGTGAAGGGCTCTGATAGAATTAATAGGTGAGCATGACAGCAGGTACATGCATATGGATGAAGTGCTGAATAATAAACCTTTCATAAGGCAAACATGAATGTCGCCATTTTTGGCCACCTCCCAGGAATGCTAGCCAAACTGGCTGTTACGTTGAGTCACCGACTTCCATATTTTCTGAGACACTGACCTGGAACAAGTACGATCACAAAAGTCAGAGAAAAGTCAAAAGTACTGAAGCAAGTTTAGCAAAACAGCCCAGCAACTAGCATATTATGACGCAGAGGCCAGCAATGGCAGCCTCTTAGGCCCATTTAAACTAGCCCATCTTCTAAAATGTTTTAGCAGGTGGGCTAGAGTAATGTAGCAGCTCTGGCAGTGTATTCTGTAATGCAGACTGCTGCAGCAGTCACTGTTTAAATTTTGTTTAACTATTAGTAGTGTACAATGTGTACAGTCCATTCAGGTGCCTGCACAGCTACGCTGTGCAATGACCAGCAGTGGCATCCAATGCGATGTGAAAAAATGCAGCATGCCCATCATACCCGTGTTGTGGTTTGAACAGGGCACACAGAAAACCATTGTTTTTATATGTGCCCTAGCAGTGACCTGCGTCATCTGTTGAGGAAAAAACGCATGTCACCGCTGTATATGTGAAAAGGGCTTAAAATGTTTCTCGCATGGAAGTCTGCTCATTTTGTCTAGGGGGTCAAATAAGGCAGATATACCCACCTGATCCTCGGTCCCACAGAGGTCAGCGCTCTCCTCTTCTCAGGCTATGCAAGGACCCTCAGTGTTCTGTCATCCAATGCAATGGACCTGCATTAGATAGGTCCTTAAGATTGCAGGAGCTCAAGGGAGAAGAGGCTGCGGAGACCGGTCTAGCACCCTGTGGGGGGGGGCCGAGAATCAGGCGAGTATACCTTCTTTATTTGACCCCCCTAGACAAAATGAGCACTTAACCCTTGCAATGTGGGGGTATCCCCCCTGCAAGGGTATTTTCTTCAAAAGAGAAGTAATGCCAACCTTTTTTTGGCGTTAGTTCTCTTTTGGGTCACAGGAGGACATCTACTAAAGTATTCTTGTGACCCAAACTCAGCAAATAGCAGGCTACTGCCTACTGTATGCTGACAGAGCAGCTGTGGTCTGTGTCCCCTTTGATCCCCGTTGTTCCACCACCTGTGTCGGCAGAGGCAGCCGGGATCGAAGATGACACAGACTGCTGCAGCCTGCACCCAGCGTGGAGGAGAGACCGCTTTCAGCTGCTGTGCCTTTGCATTGCCCCGCTGCTCCCCCCATGCCCCCTCTTGGTATCAAATGCCAGCTTGCTCCCATCCAGTGGCTGAGAGCAATAGCCAGGCTGCTATTGGTCATTTTAAATTGCAGTAGCCAATAGCGGGCTGGCTATTGTACCCGCCCACTGCCTTCTGTCAATCAGCAGAAGAGGACCTGAAGGAGAACTTTCTCCTTCAGGCCCCTCCTCTGCTGATTGACATCAGGCAGTGGGCTGATGCAATAGCCAGCCTGCTATTGACAATTTAAAATAGCCAATAGCAGGCTGGCTATTGCTCCCAGCCACTGCTTGCTCTGTTTACAGCTGTCATTCCCTGGCTAAAGCTACTGAAGTGGAAAGGTGACACTAGAGGTCTAATAGACCCCTAATGTCACCTTAAAGATAAACCTGCTCCCCAATGATAGCAATGAAGAAAAATAAAAATAGGAGTTACAAATAAAATTAAATTAAAAATCCCCCCCCCCCAAAAAAAATGTTTTAAAGTCCCCGACCCTGCGAATATGCGGAAAGTACGCATACTAACAGAAACACAGGTCGGGTGCACCTATGTACGAAAACGACGGATGCGCCAGAGTGAGAGCAATATCTCTCCAGGCCAATATATATGGCTAACTCTAAAACTGATGACTGGGCTTTTATATTGTTATATACACACACACACATAAATAAATGTATATATATATATATATATACACATATACATACAGCGGCTTCCTCAGGGGTGCCTCAAAATGTTGTGGTAGTGGGACTGTGATGTGAAAGGTGCTCCTGATGTAAAGGGGGGACTTTGATTTGAAAGGGGAGAACTCTGCTATAAAAGAGGGGCTTCTGATGTGATGGGGGGCTTCTGATGCAAAGGATGGCTCTGATGTGGAAGGGGAACCCACTTTTTTGTGTTTTTGCATGGGATACCCCTGAAAATCTAAGACATTTTAAACTGGGGTGCCTCAAAATTTTGCATACTTTTAAAGGGTGCCATGACTAAAAGAAAAAGGTTGAGAAACGCTGATCTAGTGAAAAGTATTCTACAACTAATCTGCACACTTATATGTGCAAACTTTTAAAACCTGGCCCAAAAAAACATAATATAATCCTGACTCCGGTGGTCACGTGACTGCCCATTTTCAGCCTCCTGTGCAGTTGTGCATCGGTGTGAATGATGTCACTGCCCTGCACTTCCCATTGATGTAAGTAGAATACAGGCCCGCAGGGTGTGTACATGTAAGGGTGACAACACCGCCACTCTATTAAAATGGCGGTGTGAGAGTTGTCACCTTACCTAGACTATCTGCAGGAGGGCCAGTTCACACCGGGTCCGGTCGCACAGTTCAGTGCAACGCAATGGCACCCCAAACGCACCTCCAGTACGCAATGTGATCGACCTCACCGAAAAAACACACATTACTGCAATAATGTATGTTGTGGTTGGAAAAAAAAAAAAAGTAGTACATTTCAACCGATCGCTAGCAGGAGGTGCATTTGGGGTGCCATTCAAATGAATGGCAAAGCAACGCACCTCCCACACTGTTAACACACGGTAGGTGTGTTGTGTGGTACCATGCCATTAACGCACAGACTTGGCGTGAACAGGCCCTGAGGGTTGTCACCTTACTACCTCTGCTGACTGGAGGATAAATTGGTAACATTCAGCGCCTAGCTAATGAAAAATTATAAAGGATTATTCAACATAACCACGTACACCGTTGTGTTTTAACGCACACTTTGCAATGCGCTAAAACACGGGTCCAACTTCCCCATAATAAACATAGTGAGGGGAAACTGGAGCAGCTGTAAACGGCAACCAATCAGCTTCTCTTTTTTATTTCAAATCTTAACTGAACAAACAGAAGAGAGAAGCTGATTGGTTGCTATGCATAGCTGCTTCAGTTTTGATAATTTCCTCCAATGTCTATTCACATTTCAGCAATGCAGTGCAGTACATTATGGAAACTACAACATGTCCAGCTTCTGTGTTGCATGCATTGGGAGACCCATTGAAGTCAATGGCAACACATACACACCATATGTGTTGGAGCTGCGCTGGCCGTTGTTTCTAGCGCAGCCCCAACACAAAAGAAGGTAATTTGCCTTGTCATGGACAGGCTCGATTCGTGTTGCAATGGGAATGCGTTGGTGTGCGCTGATTAAAATAAAACAAGTATGGCATGCAGCGATACAACCACTTCAAATCCTAAAGTGAAAAACGCATTAAAACCACACCAATACACATGTCAACGCACAAAGGAAACAAACGATGCCGCATGACACTTCAATAACACACACCTCTACGCACGGGCAAAGATCCAAAGGGGCATGAGGGATCATATACACAAAGTAAGCTGGTGGTTGACATGCAGTGTAGCACGATCTATACCGGTACTCCATAACACAATTCCCATTACCTTGCACACAGGACAGGCACACATTTGGGACATTCTGGAAAGACTTTTCAGCTGCTGATCTCCAGTGAATGAGAAGAAGGTTAGTTATTGGAGTGATCACAGATGACCCAGGCAGGATCTTTCATATCCATGTCTATGCACTCCCCTCCCCCCACACCTGGAGATGTGACATGCTCTTGTCATCTGGGTTATAGACAGACACCAGCTGCTATCTCTCACACACGCAATGCCATGTGGAAATAAACGGGTGGCTGCAGATCACATCAGACTCAGCCCGGTGCATGCTTACCTCCAGCGGATCAACTTTATTTCTGGGAAGTCAAGTGGGGGGATGACAGGCTTCCCAGGGCAGGGATCTCCCCTCCAGCAGCTGCCCCTTCCTCGCAGGCCTTTGTGGCAGGGAG
This sequence comes from Nanorana parkeri, assembly GCF_000935625.1. Taxonomy (NCBI): domain Eukaryota; kingdom Metazoa; phylum Chordata; class Amphibia; order Anura; family Dicroglossidae; genus Nanorana; species Nanorana parkeri. The sequence goes on from NW_017306303.1 coordinate 926,859, forward strand.
GTAAATAAATGGAAAGACAAAGGGCAATAAAGCCTGCTCCTGTTTTATTGCTTCCCTTTCATTCTTGTTATTGTTTTGTTTGCTTGATGTTGTTGTTGTTCTTGCTGCAGCCCCTCCTTAGGCTCCTCTGGGCAGGCAGTGGGGGGTTGCTCTTGTATTCTGCTCTGTGTCTGGATGCATAAGGGCAGCGGCTTGACCAGCGAGCGCCCAGGGAACCTGTCTGGCCCCCGGGGGTCCCTTAGCTGGGGGAGATAAGGGGGCAGGTTGTACACTTAGCTGGCTCAGGCCTGTGCTTGATAGTAGATTTCCCAGCTACCCCTGCCTCTCTCTTCTCAGTGGCTGTTTTCCTTCCCTTGGCTCCAGAGCCAGATCATGGAGTTTCCTGTTACGCATGCGCCGTTGGGCAGCTCTGGGGATTCCATGCCCACATTGCACAAGCTTGCACTACGGGAGCCGAGATGACAGCGCGGGCGCCATCTTGGTTGTGGGCAAACAAATACGTAGCCGTTTTGGAACGCTTTTGCTTGCTCACGGCTGTCGCGGGAGGCCATAAAACGACAGGCGTCCCTTTTTTTCTGTAATTTCTCGGGATAATTAGCCGTTTAGTGAGTGTTTCCGGGCCCTTTAGGTCCTGCGGCCGCTCGTTGGGAAGCTAAGCGGTCACAAGATGGCTGGTTACATAGGCATGTTTTACAAGTGCATAGGTTTCGTGGCACGAATAACATGTATGATACATGGTGGGAGTGACAGGCGGGAGAACGTCTGCTCGGCTCTGCAGCAACCAAACATAGAGCAGCGCGGGCTCCTCTGCAAGATTTATGAGGATCCTTTTCACATCTGATCCATCATTCCTGTCAGCAATAAACAGGAAGGCTGAAGATGAGCCTTCTACAGCTGAGCACAAATCCTGGAATCCAGCTATAAAAACTCATCAATTGAACATGTTATTAAATATGTTTACTGCCTCAGAGAAAGATGGAAATAGTAAAAAAAAAACAAATGCCTGTTTTGTGCATGGTGACCAGACATTAGGGCTCTCCTCACAGTTTTGCGGGTGTAGCAGCATACCTGTGTTTTTTGGGTCATGGGTAGGGCTGCCCTACATACAAAAATTGCACCAACGAAGTCGCTACTCCTTTTTTCCCAAAATGTGCTGCACCAAAAACACGATACTATCCGTTTTGGTGAGATTTCATGTCAGAGTTGGGGATGCCATTGACAATGAATGGCACTGCAGCGTGCATTACAAAGTGTAAATATTTTTGGCATGCTGCAGCAACACTTTGCACTGCACAGATAAGAACAGAACATTAGTCATTTTCTGCTGCCAGTGGTCGCAAAAACAAGTTTTTTTTAAGCACCATTTGGCTTTCATAACAGCTGTGTCCTGCTGTAGTATAATGTTATGAAGAAAACATTGACGCTGACGTTGTTTTCCTCCTGGAGGCCTCATTCACACTGCTGGATGGATCCTGTCAGCGTCCGAGCATGGACACCTTCACAAATATGCTGTTCGGGTGAACGTACAGCGGCGTACTCCCATAGAGAAGAACAGGCTGCTGCGTACAATCACGCGCAGCACCTGTCCTTCCCGGGAGCGGCCCCATACGGCTGTGCACGGACCTGTACGGGCCATCTCTAGCTTCACAGTGATTAACCGGAAAACAAGCATGCAAATCGGGAAAGTCCTTGTCTGCATATTTGTTCTGGTTTAGTCTCCATGCACACATAAGCATCGGTGTTTCCGTGCGTTTTTACGAACGTCTTTACTGGCACGGTTTGCGTGTTATGCACATTTTTACGTGCGTTAGCTGCAGATATACAAAGATGCTCATTTTATTGAGCAGGTTGAAATGCATTGCTGTAAATGGACAAACGTGCACAAAAATACAAAACACTTGTGTCGCACATTTTCATGCACTTCCATTGAAGTCTATGCGTGCAAACGTGCTGTAATATGCCCAAAAGAAGCTCATGTGCCTTTTCCAGCGTTAGGCGTTTTACAGCTTGCGACAAAACTCTCAGGTGTGAACAGGGGCCAAAGAAATGGATGGGATTTCTTGTGTATCAAAACGCCCAGGTGTGAGCAGGGACTTAGGGATTTATGCATCCTTCGGACAGGAGGCAGACTCCACTGCCCATCTGAAAAGCGGTAGAGCAGCAGCTGACCAGGCTAAACTGCTACATCCTGAATTCCATTTTTCTCTCTCTTTCGCTTTTCTTTATATCGGATTACAATACTGTATTGTAACCGCGTGCCACTGCCCACAGTGCAGTCCTGTTCACAGCAATGGTCCCGTTTGGCAAGCAGCACCACCTGCCAAATATGACATGCTGTTTACATTTTGCCGTGGCATGTGTGCGCAAGCATGAGCAGCCATTATATTACGTTTTAGGTGGGCAGGAAAAACGCAGGTCAATTGCCTGTTTTTAAGGCCAATTGGCCGCCTGTGTGAATGAGCAGAGAGAGGGAACTTAGAGAGGGAGCAAGACAGGTGACTTACATTGTGAGAAGTAGAGGTCATCTTCTGTCATGACAGGTTTTCTTTGAGGGGAACCTGTCAGAAGAGAAACATTAGATCTATGATGTTGTACTGTGGGCCGGTAATTTGTGCTATGCCCCAAGCCCCATGACTTCACATTATCAAAGGGAAATTATTGCAAAGGGAAGTTCTCCCCCAGCATGAGAAGACATGAGGGTTTGAAAGGAAGAGCAGCAAAGAGAAGGGAAACAACCATGGATTACAATAAGGTGCACATTACACTACTAGTTTATGTTAAAAAAATCTGTGGGTTTAATGTCACTTTAAATGCAAAAAATAAATGAATGCACTTTTTTTTCTTTTATTTATTTATTGCAAAAACTGGACTATACCTTTTAATTTTTGGGTTCTGATTAAAAACATAAAATAGGTTCCTTTCTGTTGACCCTTGCCAGTGGGTGGCAGATAAAGACCATCGCTCTTTGTGTTGAGGCAGCAGCTTCTCTGCAGTGGTCTAACATGCCCCCCGCTTACTGACTGCAACTACCAAAGCTCATGTTCCTTGCTGATTGCAGCTCTGTAATTGCGACAAGACGGGGGACGGGGGAATGTCAGACTGGTGCAGAGAAACTGCTGTTTTCACACTGCGAGCAACTCTTTAATGCCATGGAGAGTGTCAGAGTGGCTGAAGTCAGTTTTGAAGTGTATGTCAAGGCAAACATCTTTTAAATTTTTTTTTGTTTTAGAAAGATTGGGGGGGGTTAGAACCCCTGTGAGGTTTTAACTTCTATTTTGGGTCCAGTTTGAGAGATTTTCTTTCAATTTCCATCTTGCTGGCAACCTTTTACCAGACAGCAATAGAGACAGAAATAAAAGGCTTTTAACTAGAGTATGGATAGGCTAGAACCCCTGTCAGATTTATACTGTTGCTGGCTTCCCTGTTGTATAATTTCTCTCCCTTCATGTCTGGTAAAAACCGTTACCTGGCCATACTTTTTTTTTTTTCTAATAGCACACCCGGAGCCTTGAAACCCAATGAGATGTTAATGAAATTACCATCAGTGATGTGCCGTGCTTTCTGTGCTGCGTGAGGCATCCCCCAGCCTGCCATAGCTCCGCCCCGTCCTGCAGAAGCTCTGCCCCGTCCCGCAGAAGCCACACTCCTGGCTCGGTAACAAAGCTGTGTGGGGAGAAGACAGGGAGGAGCCTCCCTGTCCCTCACTTGTTATTCACTGGTGAGGGATCGAGATCAATGTCCTCACTGTTTTTTTTCTTCTTTTTTTGATTGGACAGCTTGGACCAATAGCGCTTTGCCATTGGTCCAAACCATCCATAGAGCTCATGCCTCTAACACAAAGTAGAGGCTGTGACAGCTCTTGCCTCACTAGGTTAGGTTACACAAGCAGTGGGGAAGCCCGCTGCTGGGTAACCTAACTACCTGTCAAAAGCTGGATGCAGAGCCGCCTGTAATTAACAGGCAGTGCTCCGTCCATGACAGGTTGCACAGCGGGGAGGATTTCCCTGCTGTGTAACCTGTTACAAGCTGCACTTAGTGGAAAAAAAGCTGTCAGCTTCAGTCTTGAAGCTGACACCTTTTTTCTTCATAATACTAGGTGAGGCTGTGCCTCACCTGCCTCCCCTGACTGCACATCCCTGCTTACCATCACTGAGCAACAGGAGGGTACAGGAGTTGGGAGTCAATAGGGTCAAGTAACTGTGACATTCAGACTGCCCCACCTGACTGTTTTGCAGGGGATCAGACAGGTTAGAACTCAGTGTTAATTTGGCCATACACGGTGAGAATTTTGTTCAAATGTTTGTTGAAATTGTTTGCTAGAGCATTCGATCTTGCCATCATAAACTAATTTTTTATTCGAAAGCCCTTGTAACCAAATGTAGTGGGATTTAGAGAATAACTATATATTTCATATTGATAATATTATGCATAAACACCATTATTAATATTATTATCATTATAGTTACGTTAATAAAATATTTAGTCTTGCAGAGCATTTCACATATAATAGATACATTTAAGACGAATGCTCTTCTTTCATATTAGTAATATATTGTAGAGAATAATGAGTAAGTAAACTGATTAGCCCTGCATATATACAGTATATAATACACAAATAATAGTGTATATGTGTGTAATCAATATATGTATCATACTCAGTTTAACTTTAGCACCATTGATTATAGTTATAGATATTATATATTATTATTATGACTTATGGTGGAAACATCATATACACATATAATAAGTTGTATGAATAAGCAACATGTGGAACATTTATCTTTGTAGGTCGAGGTAACTAGAGTTCATGCAGAACATTTAGGCCTTATAGGTCAAGGTAACAAGAGTTCAATGACAGATAATCATAAACACATTTTCTGACCTTGGCTAATGCCAAGACAGCTGTCCTCTAACCTTGATGTGAGGGAGTCTTATCAAGACAAGAAGACCCATCTCATGTTATTGGCACAATCTAATATGAGAACAGGGTGGGATTATTATCTGATAATTCAAGGTAACACATATGGTTCAGTTGTTAGAATTCCTATAAAAAGGACCTACGAGTCCATATTATTTGAACTTGCCAGAATTGCTGCTTGTTCAACCTACTTCTTGAAGATCCACCTGGTGTTGACCCTTTGTTTATTCTACTTCACTGACTTCGACCAGATCTGATATTTGAATTGAATCCCAGCTATATTAAACAGGTTTTCTTTGCGCATTACAATATGTAACATTTTTCTTAAATGAAAATCACAAGAAATTGTTTTATTCAGAATAGAAATTTAAAACATTTTCTATCCTGCTCCTTAGATTTTCGTTGATTAGACCCTACTAACCATTAGAAAATTGTCTGGCTTCCTTCGCCTGCCCGTTCCCCTCAAGTTTTGGATGTTACACCTGACGAGGTGATCGTATGGTTTGAAAGCCGGAGAGATAGAAAAGAATTACAGAAGCGGTCACCTGTTTTTATGTACAATGCTGACTTTCACCAGCCTTCATGTACGTTTTTAACATTTTTTGCGCAATAAATATATCCAAGGATTTTATGCTATGTACAAAACTATGGACTAAACTTCCGATCTATACAATATTTGTGAGTTGAGGAGACTATTCTCACGGGAAAATGAAGGGGTAAAGTGGTGAACTAACCTTCAATCATTTGGAAAAAGAGTGGAGTCCTGATAAGGATGAAAACACCAGAGAGAAGAGGAATCAATGAGAGATTTAAAGAATCGTGATTATTAACATTTTGCATCGCTCCCGCTACGCTAACTAGTCAATGTTAGGGCAGAACGGAGAGTGGCAAGACTAGTACAAGACAACAGAAGGGCAACAGTGCATCAAATGACTGCAGATCTTAATCAGGGATCCTTTCAAATGATCGCACACCTTTGCTGTCTGCAGTTAACAAGATAAAACGTCCAGGAACACAAGGATTGGACAGTCGAGCATTGGAAAAAAGTCATGTGGTCCGATGAATCACGTTTCCAGTTGCATCATGCAGATGGCAGAGTGAGAATTTGGTGGGAACAGCATGAAAGCATGCACCTCACATGCACGAGTACAACCTTTCAAGCTGGTGGGGGCAGTGTTATGGTTTGGGGCATGTTTTCCTGGCATGATTTGGGCCCTTTAATTTGCATGGAACAACGTCTGAATAGCACAACATACCAAAGTATCGTTGCTGATCAAGTTCATCCTATCATGGTGATGGCGTATCCCAATGGAGATGGCTTCTTCCAACAAGACAATGCGCCATGCCGCGGTATTGTGCAGGAGTGGTTTCAAGAACATGAGGGAGACTTTACCTTGCTTAGGTGGCCCCCACAATCACCAGATCTCAATCCAATTGAGCATTTGTGGGACGAAGTTGAAAGAGCCATCAGGCAGCTGGTTCCACAACCATCAAATCTCACAGAACTGGACAGTGCTATTCATCAGGCATGGTGTCAGATTCCTCGCATCACCTTT
>NW_017306303.1:933702-934764 GCF_000935625.1 Nanorana parkeri
ACAGGAACACAAGGATTGGACAGTCGAGCATTGGAAAAAAGTCATGTGGTCCGATGAATCACGTTTCCAGTTGCATCATGCAGATGGCAGAGTGAGAATTTGGTGGGAACAGCATGAAAGCATGCACCTCACATGCACGAGTACAACCTTTCAAGCTGGTGGGGGCAGTGTTATGGTTTGACTATCCTATGCGCAGGAATAGCGGGAACCCTGACCAGGGTTTCGCTTTGACTTTGGGGTCTGGATAGTCCAGCTCGGGCTTTGTGTCTCACCTGGATAGTTGATTGCTTGATGAGTGCTTGTCCAGGTGAGATAAAAGGGGAAGGCTGAGACATGGTTTTGCTCTGGCCCAGAGCCGTAGCTAGCTCTTTTTGCACCCGAGGCAAGAACAGAAAACTGTGCCCCCCTGCCCAACAGACGCGCGATGTCACACAACGCCGCGCACACGCGGCATCATGTGACGTCATGTGCCCCGCCTCCAGGCAGGGGAGAGCAGCGGGGATTCGAGGAGAAGCTGGAGCCTGTGCCGCTCCTCTTCTCCCTGCCGGGCTGCTGCTGTGTTGGCTGCCTGGTGCCCCTGTTGCCATGGTGCCCTGTGCTTACCATGGCAAGGGGGCGCAGCTAGTCCGGCCCTGGCTGCCCCCTCCCTCTTAACTGCGCCTGAGGCGAGTGCCTCACTCGCCCCATGATAGCTACAGCCCTGCTCTGGCCTGGGACTCAGACAGCCTTCTGAGAGAGCTACACGTTGGATGTGTTCAGAAAGAAAAATAACTTTGCTGCCTGGACTGCCTTTTCCCCAGGAAAGGTGATCCCCCATTCAAGCTATACCCCCACAATATATATATATATATATGTATATATATATATATATATTGTGCAGGAGTGGTTTCAAGAACATGAGGGAGACTTTACCTTGCTTAGGTGGCCCCCACAATCACCAGATCTCAATCCAATTGAGCATTTGTGGGACGAAGTTGAAAGAGCCATCAGGCAGCTGGTTCCACAACCATCAAATCTCACAGAACTGGACAGTGCTATTCATCAGGCATGGTGTCAGATTCC
>NW_017306303.1:935845-946817 GCF_000935625.1 Nanorana parkeri
TATATATATACACACAGTGCTCAGCATAAATAAGTACACCACAACAGATTTGTCAGAAAACCTTTACTTTCCTTCATTTTCTATGGGACACTATACTACAAAATACTCCCACAAATGCGGGCCATTGATTGCAACCAAGATTTGTTAAATTGCACACACAAAAAAGTATTTTTCCTAAGAAATTTATTCAAGACCCTGTTGCAAAAATAAATACACCCCAATGAAAGTCATAGGAGAAAATCTAAACTAAAGCCCAGACCCAGGAATGGAGATTTCTTCCCTTCCAGTTCTCTTAGATATCTCCCGGCTCCAGGATCCCAACTATAATCCAGAAAACCCATAAAGAGTTGTAAAGGCAGCTTGTTCCTGGTAAAAGTACTTTCCTGGAGCCGCTCAGCCCCTCTTGCTGGGAGTCCTGCGTGACTTTGATGCCACATTATACCGTAGTATTGTCACACAATGCTACATTTCATATTTATTCTCTTCACAACACATATCATTTGTTCTTGTGTGCATGTGCTTAGTCTTCCCTAAAATCACCTTCAACTCAACTGTCTTATTGTACTAGCTTCTTCATCTCGTTGAGACACGAAATATGTCAAAGATAATTTTTCCTTTTTTCTAGTAAGGTAAATATGAAATATTGTATAATATTTTGCATTCTCCTCTTGGTCCAGCAGTTGGACCATTAGGTACCTTTTAAGTAAATGGATTCCTATACAATTTTTCTTTACCTGATTCAAAATTTGATGAGACTGAAGTGGTTTTTAGATAGGGATGCATCGATACTGAGTATTTGGGTGTGTACTTGTACTCGTACTCGCCCCAAAATGCTCCGATACCTTGCCCAATACCAGAACTTCCAGTCAGAAGGAGCTTTCCTCTGATCGGTAGTGCTGCGAGGGAACATGGAGCCGGCTGATAAGATAAATAACAATTTTAAAAAGAGAAATAAAAGTTTAAAAAATAAAACTAACACTACTGTCCCCGCCATATGGTTGCCATTCTTCTGGCCTGGCCTTGGGGCAGCAGAGAGAGTAAATCTGGCCCTACACACATATGATATAATTTTAGCACTGCATACTCATAACTCTGTCGTGCTTTACTTGGCACAACAAAACACTTTCCTTTTTCAAACACCTTTCACTATTTAATATCTGAGGTTGTCCAGATTCAAATATTATCAGATTATAATCCAAGGTATAAAACAGTATTTTCTGATAAGACAGTACCCAGATTGACTGGTGTAGGCACGTTGTTCTATCCCTGCAACAGGTATCAGGGAAGAAACAGTACATGTTAGGTTTTGACAACCATGAAACTGAGTCATCCACCATAATGTGACTCATAGAGAATTTTTATACAACCTTATTAGCTAGTCCCCTCAGTGGAAAATGTTCTGCATAAAGAAACACAGGGCCTGTGACACCTCAGAATGTATTTGGGTGCAAAACAAAGCAAGCTGAATCTCCTACTGTACCTTGGATATTCCATTTTTTTTAAACCCTTAAAGGAGAACTATGGGGTAAGTTTTTTCCCCCATAGTTCTCCTAAGGGTCACGGGAGGACATAAACTAGGATCCTCCCATGACCCAAAGCTAGGTATACTGAGACGCCGCAGCTGAAGCGGATCTCGACAATTATGTCTGGATCCGCCCAGCTGCGTGAGTGACAGCTGGCTCTGCCTATCTAGAGGCAGAGCCAGCTGTACCCGCCCCCTCCCCGTCCGCCCCCTCCCAGTCAGCGCTGGAGGATCGGAGTGGAGAGGGGGGAATCTAGTCCCTCCCCTATGATGGCAGAGAGCCGTGACAGGATCGAAAAGTGAGCGAACGCCGGTATGTGTTCGCTCACTTCCCGATCTACTGAGCCGACCTGTGACAGTTTCATTTTCACAGGTCGGCTAAAACTATGAGGTGAGTGAAAAGCACTCACCTCATAGTTCTCCTTTAAGGTGCCCAATGCCACAAGTCCAGCTGCTAATGCAGTGTTTATGACATCTCTTTTAACTCTGTCATGAGAATATCCTGATTCTAACCAACCGTTTAACATGTAAATTAGATTTTTTTAATTAAAAATGCAGCACATCCCTTGTCCTATTTATTAACTCTAAAGTGAGACAGTGTTGCCTTCCATGTGTACAACGCAAACTGTGTATCTGGTAATACAGTATAGTGGGATGATAACTGAGGGACAACCAAATCTGTAGATTTTTTTATAAGGACTCTACATTAGGATCAATCTTTGCAGGTACAAAAACATCTTTTTCACTTGGTACTCATACTACAGTTACACAAATCTTACCTTGTCCTAGCTGTGGAAACCATTGTTTGGGTTTTATAATCTGGCTGTTTAACCCTTGAACAGTATCTTTATAGTTAAACCTTGTCAATTGGGTGAATGTCTAACAGCCTTCATCAGTTCCTTCACATAACGGGCATACAAATGGCAAACCTAAATTCAGGTCCAAATTTAAGTCATATCCATGGAGGTCTTGCCAATCAGTAGTCATAAATACAACTCTCATATACCCATTCATTGGTCTCTCATTCATCCACTCATTTAGATTCAGTTCTAGGCAAGTCCACACCATTGTACACCACTTCTGGGATTTGGACCACTGAAATTGAAATTGAGAATGATTTCAGGGCCAATAAGCTATATCTATGAAATAGTGACCCTCGATGTTAGTGACATTTTCCCCAGGCATGTATAGACATTCCTCTTTGTGAATTTACCTCATATTTTTTTGTTCTTAACATCTGCCTTTATTTTTAGGGCCAGAGTTTTTGTAAACTTGGCGGCAAGGGTTACACCTATTTTCTCGTACCCACAGCTTGTTGAGCAGAACTACAATTTGACCATAGCACAATCTTTGATAAATGGTTTGGGTGTATGTTCCCAAGAAGCAGAAGCAGGGCTTTCATAATCAGAATTTTCAGAATATCATCAATGGGATGAAAACATTTATCTCCTTAGGACCCTCGTATAAGCCCAGGGAAATAATAATAGTACCTCTTATGTTGTTTCTTGTCTCTCAAATTCCAAAAAATGTATATATACCAACCTTCAGAATTCTATCCTGTGGAATCGACAGGGTGCAGTTTCCCTTTCACACCCTACCAACTATAGTTTTGTCTCCTTTGTAGTATTAACTTCTGAGGATAAATAATCACAGTATTATTATTCACAGCCATTTCCCTATCAGGCTCACTCTGTTTGTTTCAGGAAAGGTCCCTATGATATTATAACTGTCCATCTCTGGATGCCAATCTTCTATACAATTTATTAATTAGTTATGAACATTGTAAGTTCAGGTCCACCTTTTTTCTATTAGATATTTTATTTAAAGCTGGAATATACCTGCCATATGGCATATTACAAAAATGTTCTAATGTGATTTTACAGGTGTCTGGCACTAGGATCATAAACTTTAGGATGATCATGTGTGTCACTGTCTGAGTCTACCCTTGATATGGTATGAATGTTGATGTCACCAAGAAATACCAAAGGAAACCTGGGAAGCAGTTTTCCTTTTCTCTTAAACCTTTACTTGAAGAATGGGGTGGTGAGCAACTATCCAAGCATACAATTAGAAGGATCATCTTGGTTAAACAGAGTATTCTAAACATTCCTGTGGGCCTTCTTACATGTAACTATGAGATTTTATTCTTCTTCTAGTTTAACTGATGTAGGCCTGGTTAGCAACACTTGGAAGGAATAATCAAACCTAGGCCTCAGTCGATTCCTTTTAATTACCACCCAATCTTCTGGTTGCAGGATCTGGAAGAAAAGACTTGGGTATGCAACTTAGTGAGTTGTTTATGTAACTCTAGTACATATATTTTCAAAGAACAATATAACACTTTCAATTCTTGTGGAAAGAACAGTACTATCATAGGGGCCCTAGCAAACAGTATTTTAAATGCAGACAATTTTTCTGGACTTCTGGGGGTGTGTCTGATGGATTTTAACACAAGGGGAGGGCTTGTATACAACCACGGTGTGTCAGTTCACAGATTTTGGACAGTTTGTACTGAATCACTCTGTTACCTTCCAACCATTCCTGATGCCTAGGGCTGTAAAATGATTTGCTTCATTGGGAGGTCTTTCACAACCTCAGTCCTTACTTGAACTGTCAAATCACTCTGTTGGCCAGACTCCATTAGTTTCCATTAAGTCATACCTACACACAATTTCCTGCAACAGTTTTTAGCAGTAATTGAAGTAGAAGCATTGACTACTGGCCAAGTCTCTACGCACACTGAAAACATGTCTACACACAGCAGAACATATTAAAAAATACTGACAGCTGTCGCAACCGAATGTAATCAATCTGAGTTACTATGGATTGAAATGGAAATTAAGGATAAGAAAGGGAAACTACTAGTGGGAATATGCTACAGGCCACCAAACATGGAGGAGGAGAAGGAGACTATTATTATTATTATTATTATTACATAGTATTTATTTAGCGCCAACAGTTTGCTAATATATTGTCATAGATAGAAATATTGGGAAAGAAAGGCAATATCATCATAATGGGGGGCTTTAATTATCCTGATATAGATTGGACAAATGAAAAAGCAAACTCTAGAAGGGCCCGTCAATTCTTGAACACTCCGGGATAATTTCATCGGACGATTGGTGGAAACCCAGACGAGTGAAAATGCTTTGTTAGATTTATTAATTAGAAATAACACAGAGGCGGCGAGGGCCTGCATTCCAGCCTTGTGGAAGCAGGCCCTCCAGCCGTCTGTCGAGATGTGGGGTAGACGAGTGGAGCAGATTACACTGATGGAAGACCTGACCTCCTCATTAAACGGAACCCAGGCCAGATTCGTTCCTACATGGGGGACATGGTACCAGTTCAGGGACTCAGCTGACTTCTCTAATGTATGCCAAGACTGAAGCCGGGGATGGAACGGCTCATAGTAGGGGCCTCTTTACCCTGCCATGGTACAGTTAAGAGTAACCCATTCCGGATGGCCTGGAACTGTCCGAAACCTGGAATCTCTCCCTGCCTCTCCTTGTGTTCTATGTATATTTTCTCACTCTTTTGCTACTTTGTTCCATGTTGTTTGTTTTGTCCGTCTTTGTGTACCCCTCAGGGGTGGACCGGATTGGCACTAGCCTCCCACGATAGTGGGCTGGGCCATGCGGTCTACCTAGCGGTGATGTTTCCTTTCCTGTTTTATAAATACAAAATGCCTTGGGGGTTGGGAAGTAGAGAGTCCGACCAAACCTGAACCGTCAGCATTTATATATGCTTTATACTATGTATGTTTTGATACTGATTGGGAGTGTCTCTATTCCCTTATCTTAGCATTGGCTGTCAGGTTTATTGACTTGGGTTGAAGTGAGGCCATGTGGCCCATATATTTTGCATATACTCTCTGTATTCCACCTTTTTGTTCATAAATAAAGAATTTGAAAAAAAAAAAAAAAGAAATAACACAGAGCTGATTACAGACGTGGAAGTCGGGGACAAGCTGGGGAGCAGTTACAACAGAATGATAATATTCATGGTAAAAGCAGGAAAACACAGGCATGTAGGTAATACAAGAAGACTCAATTTTAGAAAAGCTAAGTTTAATAAACTAAGAGGCCTAATATGTGACATAAATTGGGATGAAATCTTCTTGAATAGGAACACAGAGGAGAAATGGAGAGGTTTCAAGGAAATCTTGAATAACAAAATTGGCCAGTGCATTCCAATTACAACTAAATTCAGAAAAGCAAACATTAAACCAGGGTGGTTAACAAGCAAGGTAAAACAACACATAAGAGAGAAGGATAAGGCCTTAAAAAAATATAAATCAGAGGGGATAGCATCGGCATTCAAAAACTACAAGGAGTGCAACAAACATTTTTAAAAAGCAATCAAGGCAGCAAAAGTAGAATATGAAGAGCACATAGCATTAGTAAGCAAAAAGAACCCCAAGGAATTCTTTAAATATATAAATAGTAAGAAGGTACGGATGGAACACATAGGCACCATAAATGATGATGAGAGGAGGTCAGCTACCAGCGACAGTGAGAAAGCAAATATGTTAAATGCATTTTCTTCTGTCTTTGCAGATGAGACGGACGTGGGCATCGATCAGGGCATGAGCTGCGGACATAGTAGTACCAGTTTTAACATATCTCTGTGACTAAAAGAGAGCAGAGTAATACAGAGATTAGAAATATTAAATATAAACAAATCGCCAGGACCAGACGGGTTACATCCGAGGATACTAAAGGAACTTAGTCAAGTCATAGCCAGACTCTTGTACAAAATGTTTATGGACAGTATAATGACAGGTATAGTCCCAGCTCATTGGAGGAGAGCAAATGTAGTACCAATATTCAAAAAAGGGAAAATAAGTGCATCGGGAAACTACAGGTCTGTTAGCTTAACATCAATTGTGTGTAAAATATTCAAAGGTATGATACAGGACTACATGCAGGAATTTTCAAATAAAACTGATATCATAAGTGGTTACCAACATGATTTCATGAAGGACCGTTCTTGCCAGACCAATCTATTAACATTTTATGAGGAAGTAAGTACTAAATTAGACAGAGGAATACCAGTAGACATGGTGTATCTGGACTTTGCTAAAGCATTCGACACAGTACCCCACAAACGTTTAACCCATAAACTAAGGTCTATAGGTCTAGATAAAATTGTATGTACATGTGTGGAAAATTGGCTGCAAGAACGGACCCAGAGGGTAGTGATAAATGGGTCATTCGCTAATTGGGCAAGGGTGGGGAGTGGGGTGCCCCAGGGTTTAGTCCTGGGACCAATCCTGTTCATCTTATTTATCAACGACATAGAGATTGGACTAAATAGCTCAGTTTCAGTTTTTGCGGATGATACTAAACTCTGCAGAGCAGTAAATTCATAACATGGCAAAATTGTTCAGTGGCAATGGTGTACCCTGGGGCTACCCAGTGGGGAGCGATTGTGGAGACAATAACATCTTTGGACTGATGAGATGGACCTCAGCTAGATGTGAATACAACTGATAAAGAAAAGTAATTATGATATGTTTTACTAATGGATAAATACAAATATTAAGTGAAAAAACATTCCAGCACAAGGGGCGAAGGGGGTTCTTCACAGTAAGATCAATTAGGGTCTGGAACTCACTGCCACAGGCAGTGATTTCAGCAAATAATGTGGAATTGTTCAAGAAACATTTGGACGATTTCTTAAGGGACCGTAATATACAGGGGTACAGGTACTCCTAGAATGAGATCCTAATAGGTTGGACTTGATGGACTAATGTCTTTATTCAACCTCAAATACTATGTAACTATGTAAGTGCTTATATACTTATGATAATGTTAGGAGATTGCTTATATTACAGATTATCTTGCTAGAATGTCTTTTAATTTGAGATTTTATTAGAACAGTCCTTGAAATGTGTTGTTATAATGTCCTTTGAATGGCTTGTTGTTGTTGTTCCTTAGTATAGAAAATTAGCCACAAAAACTTGTCATCAGTGCCTTTATTATGAGCTTCAAACTGGATGAATGTGCCAAGTTCA
Organism: Nanorana parkeri; assembly: GCF_000935625.1. Taxonomy (NCBI): domain Eukaryota; kingdom Metazoa; phylum Chordata; class Amphibia; order Anura; family Dicroglossidae; genus Nanorana; species Nanorana parkeri. The sequence goes on from NW_017306303.1 coordinate 943,384, forward strand.
CATTGGCGTTGATAGGTAAATAAAAGTTTAACACTGCTTAAACGCCTATAGCGTTAAGACGTTTTTCAGTCACATTAACAGGCGTTACCTGAAGCTCTCCAAATGCCCTCTATACTTATAAGGAAACCCATTTAAAAGGTTAATGCTGTAGGCCTCCAGTACTCTCCACCTTACAATTTAAATTAGTCCTATATATCCTTGCAGCCGCCAAATGCACAATAGCAAATGCTTGGCGCAAGAGTACTCTTTCTACATCTGAGGTTCAAAATAAGCTTCACTGGTATTCTGACGCCGATTGTTGTATTAGCGATTTATCCCTTGCTGAGACCTCTATGCCTGGCCTGTACTAGCAGATATAATCACTGCGTACAATCCTTATCAGATAGCTGAACTCACCAAATACCTTTCCATCCACCAAGTACTTTATTACATGCAGCAGGTTACAGTAGACAACAGGATACAGCAGATTAATGAATAGAGGGTATTTAAACCGGTTAAGGATGATAATGTTTCCAGCTAGCATGTACATGTGGTCCTGTTACAAGCAGCCATGACCCTCGACTCGTACTGAACAAGAAGGGGAAATACATCATATATGAGAGGGAACATAGAAAAACAAGATGTCAGTATATGAATAAGACCCCATTCAAACTGAGCTACAGCCCAAAAAAATCGCGATTTTGAGCTGAGCGACATTGAGCTACATTGAGTCACTGTGCCTATTTTGTCACGCTACGTAGCACGACTTTTCGCTGGGATTTCGTAGCTGCTACATTGGGCTGTAACCAATCAAATGCGGTCTTGATGTAACATCATTCCTTCCTTCTTATATTTCTGTGCAAAAGTGACACTTCTGTCGCGCGACATTGAGCTACACCATTGAAGTCTATTGGGCCAAATTGCACAAAATCCACCGAAAAATAGGTCATGTTCACGCAACAAGCTTGAGCGACAAGCTACAGGCGGCATTGAGCTGTGAGATGTGAACATGTGAACAACTCCATTGAAATGCATTGGACAAGCTACATTGAGCGACATTGAGCTGATATTTGATACATTTTTGAGCTGAAACCACGCGACAAATCGCTCAGTGTGAATGGGGTCTTAGCCATACAATACCAATGAGCAAATGGCTTAAGGAAAATAAACTATGTGGTTCTCATTTCATATATTAACTATGACTATGGATTGTGTCATTTTTATACATCTATCGTGCAGCACATTTGGACTTTTTCAGATGAAAAATTGTTGGCTCGATTATTCAACCAAATGGCAAGATTTGAAAAAATACGGGGACCGTGGTTGAAGCATTTCATCTCCCCATCCTTTGATGTCCCCATCTAGTAAGTCTTTAATCACAACATTTACATTTTATATTATCTGCCAGCTAGGACAGTGAACCATCCTTTTCTTCTTCCCCTTTCCCTTTACTCTCTTTCTTTTCTTACTTTTTATTCTTTACTTTTATTGCCCCCCACACTTATTTCTTTTTCCCTCTCTCCCATTTTCAACATTGGAAATCTCTACAGTACTCTATGCTCAGTTTCTGATGTTACGTGAAGTTTTATGTACTTAATTTTGTAGCTATGTTCTTGGTTATGCTGATGGCTATTGTGGATCGCAATAATAATTTTGTTTTTATAGACATTGGTACCCATGGACGCTCGTACCTATGAACGCTCAGCTGGCTCCCAGGTTTTCACAAAATCTCTATGGAAAAGACCATAATGGAGGAAAGGTTTAATATTCCAACTGCTAGACCTTTAACGGAAAATCGTAAACAAATCATTAGGCACCATTCACACAAGAACCAGTATTAGCTTGATTTTGGAAAAGTAGTTTAAAAAAAATAGTAAAAAAGAAAATAGGAAATAATATTGTGAGAATGTACAAAAGAAAATAATTTTGTACTCACTTTGTTTAAGCTTCTTTTTGGAAGAAAGGCTTTCCTTCTCTGGTAAATACATGCCTCCAAACTTCCTCCCAGGCTCCTTTTTTTCTATATGCATCACTGTAGCTGGGGATAGAGGGATAACACACCCAGGGTGCTGCTCCACTGCATGAATAAATGCAGCCACATTAATTGCAACCATGGTGTGCTGCAACCATACAATCAGGAAATGGCTGCTCCGAATATTCTGTCATCTGCTCTATCATTTCTCATTGATTTCAATGATACTTGGCTATGGATGCGTTTATGGTGTGTTTCTATTATGAATATTCTATATGAATTGAGGTGATGGCAAGCATTTTGAGTTGACAACATCTGCCACACGTTGCTGACCAGGTAAAATTCAAAGCTATGACCCAAAGCACCACAAACACAATGCAATTTTGGATGTGTATACCACAATCCACTGTCAATGTACAATGCAGACACTAGTTTTGTAAAACATTTGGAAAGCTTCAATAGCATGGATCAAAAGCTTGTACTTTACGTCCATGTAAATGAGGCCTTACTGAACTCATCATGCTTAATAGGCTTTGCACTAGTTGTCATAAAGCCTCTCAACTTCAACTGCTCTGCCACTTTGACTGACTGATGTCCAGGTAATTTTAATTGAAAGGGGACAACAGAATATCCAGAGACTGAGTGTCTTTCCTCTGTGCAGAAGTAGGGCCCACCCAAAAAAACAGTGAAGTAATTATCTTTAAAGTGAAACTACAATCTCGTGTCCTTTACAGCCAAGGAAGGTGCCATCTTAGCCTCTGCTTGGATTGCAGTTGCCATGGTGCTGCACATGTGATCAGCTATGACACCAGCCATTTGAGAGCTTGAAAGGTCAGTTGAGAAATAAAATCAGCAAACATTGACAGTTGGAATGCCTTTAACCAGTTGACATCCGCGGTGTTAAACCCCCTTCCCATCCAGACCATTTTTCAGTATTCAGCGCTGCGGTACTTTGACTGACATTTATTCCGTCATGCAGCGCTGTACTGAAATTAATTTTATACCCTTTTTTGTGGACAGATAGAGCTTTATTTTGGTGGTATTTATTCACCACTGGGGGTTTTATTTTTTTACTATATTAAGGAAAAATTACCGAAATTAAAAAATAAAAACAGTTTCCCCTATATTAAATGATAAAACATTTATTATTACCCAATTTTTTGGTAAAATATAAAATATGGGGTCACGTCGGGTAAAAAGACACTAAACATGTCAAGCCTTAAAATTGCGTGCGCGCGCGAAACCTCAAAAAGCGATAATACACAAAATTGGCCATATGCGACGCTTTAAAAGCTGTTACCGCTCATCAGTTTAGTGTTATCAGTGATTGATGGCCCTAAAATGATTGCTCTCACTGCGACGTTCACGGCGATATGTAACATGTGTAGCGCAATTGTAATTTTTGCGCGCTGGGGCACCGGACGCGTATTTACGTTTATAGGCGCGTAAACGTGGGGGTGGGGGAGTTAAACATTTTGGGGGG
>NW_017306303.1:946980-962098 GCF_000935625.1 Nanorana parkeri
GAACAAGCACATATAGGCGATCGGCGGGCTATGGACCCGCTGATCGCCTATATGTGAAACACCCGGTAACGGGTGTGTGCAACGGTCGGGTCTTTTCTGCCCGTGCGTGCCCGCTAGGGTGGGCGCACAAGCAGAACAAAATTGCCGTCTGGAGACGGCAACCCGCAAATGCAGCAGTGCCGTCCGTCCGTTTTTTTACTACGGCCGGACGGCAAGAGGTTAAAGTAACTGTTTAGGAAGACCATTACATTGGTGGGTCTTGTTCCACTTTAATAGGGGTATCATTCACTTTCTCTGCTTCCTCAGAATGATATTGCATTTTTTCATTACAATCATGGTCCTCTATTGCCCATTGCTCAGTTTTAGTCAATAAGATGGCTGGATTCAGGTTCATACACTTTTGGAGTGTTATATTGGTTGGTGTTAGAAGTGCTAATTTGTATTTTGTCAGCCTTGCTGCTGAGATTTGTTTTGTGGTCAAATTCTGCATAACAGCTTGTACTTCATGTGGGACATACTGTAGATGTCCAACTAATTTTCCAACAAAATGTCTGCATACTTGTTATTAGCTCTGCGGCTGCAGCTACTGCTCCCAGACAGGGTGTGATTGCAATGACAGCAGTGTCAAGTTGGCAAGTGAAATACCCAACAGGCCTGTTGGATCCTCCATGTTCCTGGGTGAGTAATAGTACCCCTAATACTAGTAGTTTGAACCCCTTAGTATAATCTAGTAGGCCCAATGCAGGGGCCTCACTTATTGCATATTTCAGGGTTTGGGTTGCTCAGAATTGTTTTTTAAGGAGCTCCCGTTTTCCTTGTACATTCACTGGGTTATATAGTGTTTTGAAATTCCAGACATGACTAGTATCTATTGTTGGCATTAGCAATCTAATCCTAGAATTCCTATTAGTTGTTTTGCATTCTGCGGCATTTTGCTGTTCAGTTTGGCTTTCTTTCTGCACTGTGTCAAGTGTTTTCTTCCATGGGAGCAATATCGGGGGAAAACAACTCTCTCTTTATTGTATTGTAATTTGGAAGGTGATACTCTGCATCCTTGCTCTCAAAGGTGGTTCAGCAATGACATGGCATCATCTCTGCATGTATCCTTTGTGTCTGTTTCAATCAGCAGATCATCCACATATTGCGGAAGAGTTACATATTATAGACAATTCCACAACTGTCGAAACAATCTTTCATTGCTCTGCTGTGTTCGTTCAGAAAAGAAACCATAACCTGAGGCAGTCTGGTTCATGTATACTGTTGGCCTCCAAAGCTTGAAGATACTGGATGGAGTGGCACCAAGAAAAAGGATCTTTCAGATCAATTACTTGGAAACATCAGTTTATGGGTTTTCTGTTGTCGAGGATAGTACTATAAGTGTTTGGCACCAATGTTGTATCCTCTTGGATGGTTTTGTTGATAGCTCTCATATCTTGGAACATTCAGTTAACATTTCATCCTGGCTTTTTCACTGCGTTCAGTGGAACGCAGTGAAAAAGGTTAGTGAAGTAGTTTTCACCAATATATCAGAGTGTACTGAAGCAATCTAGGGATAAGAGCATTAGGCTAATCATGAGTCCCGTTTCCCCCCTTTTGGCCCAAACATTGGGATTGGAAATGCAGTTGAAATCATTGGGTAAACTTTCAGCAGTGCCTGTTTCTCATTCTAGCCTACGGGGAGCTATAATGCTGTCCCATGTTTCATTTTACATTTGGCAATTCTAAGGACTAGAGGGAACTTTTACCTCCAGCCCAACCTCTGTGAACTGTATTTGTGCCTTAATTTAAGTGAGTAGATCCTTTCCCAGTAGATTGCAGGGAATAGAGACCTTAACCACTTGCTGACCGGGGTGTTTATACCTCCTTTCTGTCCAGGCCATTTTTCAGTGTTTAGCGCTGCAGTACTTTGACTGACATTTATTCCGTCATGCAACGCTGTACTGAAATGAATTTTATACAATTTTTTGGGGACAGATAGAGCTTTCTTTTGGTGGTATTTAATCACCACTACAAATTTTATTTTTTACTATGTAATGAAAAAAGTACCGAAAATTTTGAAAAAAAAAACCTGTTATCCCTACGTTATGTTATAAAACATTTATTATTACCCAATTTTTTGGTAAAATATAAAAGTCGGGGTCACGTTGAGTAAATAGACACCAAACATGTCAAGCTTTAAAATTGCGAGCACCCGCTAAATCGCAAAAAAATACCATACTCAAAATTGACCACAGCCGACGCTTCAAAAGCTTTTACCGCTCATCAGTTTAGTGTTATCAGTGAGTGATGGCCCTAGAATTATTGTTCTCACTCACTCTGCGTTTGCGGCGATATGTAACATGTGCGGCGCAATGGATGTAATCGTCGTTTTCGCACGAAGGCGGACTCTAAGCATGTTTGCGTGTGCATGTGGGGGCGGGGGACTTTCATTTTTATTTTTTATTGCTTTGATATGTGACTTTTAATTTTTACATTTTTTTTGTAACTTTAATTTTTTTAAACCTTTTTTTTCCACTGAACTTTATTGCCAATTTGCAGTGACAGGTCCTCTTTATGGAGACATCAAGGGTCTTTAAGACCCCTAATGTCACCTTGGGACCCCCAGAGAAGCTGATGAAGCAGAGACCTGCTTCACCAGCTTTTCTCCGGTTTCTGTACCGGAGAGTGACAGAGGAATGCAGGCAGTGATGTAATACACATCACTGCCTGCATTCCAAAGAGGAGGAGGAGATCAAACGGAGCTTGTGTACTGAGCTCTGTTTGATCTCCGGCCGCAGAGCTGCTGTGCCGGTCCCGGGCCCACACCGGGCACAGCGGAGCTCGGGGTCGGCAGCAGCGGCTGCGGCGGAGGGGCCGCACATCCGTGCGCATATTACAAGCGTTCGGGCGTCTGTAGAGACTCCCGAACGCTTGTATGTAAACAGCCATCGTTGGCTGTTTACATTCAAAGCCGATTTCCGGCTCGTGCGCGCCTGAAATCCATTCACTCAAACTGTGGGAGTCACGTTAATATTCCAGTAGCTTGGTGCCCCCTCTTGTCCGTTACTTTCTTTTACTCATAAATGACTCATTCCTGCCAGGCTTGGAAGCTTTGCTAGCGTTCAGCCATTGGATAACAGCGGGCACCACCCGTGTGCAACGCTTTACCTCCTCGAATGGCGTGAAACCAATATAAGCTGCCTATGTCACAGTTATTCCGTTATTTCCAGGTTAAATATTTTATTCTATCCCTTATCTGTATTTTTCCATTGGGAATGTCCTTCATGAACTTTGAGAAAGTAGAGGATCACCAGCACTCAGAAGATATTGTTTAAATCTTTGTGTTCATTTATTGAAACACAGCATCACATACATCAGACAGCCAACGTTTGGGGCCACACAGGGTCCCGTCATCAGGATGACACAGTGACTTCACTATGTCGCCCTGATGAACGCAGGGCGACATAGTGAAGTCACTATGAACGCAGGTGTCAAGACAACGCTCACTCTCCAGGCCTCATCTCCATGCTATATAGCCTCCTTCTCTCTACTTTGACACAAACCACACACTTATACATGCAGAAGTGGGAAAGGTCACTCCATTGATGATGACCTATGGGAATGTAGTTGGTACTTGACTAGGTCGTGTTCGCAGAATGCCTTGAAACTAACTATATAAATGGTACGTGACACCTAGTCATCTCAGACTCTATAATTCTGACCATGCAGGGTTCAGTTTCCGAAGATGCAGTGAAATGGGTAACTATATTCATACTTGTATACAGGGCCCGGCCTCAGGGCGGCAGGAAGCAGGGGGGCGGTAGGGAGCAGAGGGGCAGCAGGGATTCCCATCGTCTGACGCCTGGGACATGAAGTTCCAGGTGCCGGACGGGTAGTTGTTTTCTACATTTAGCTCTGCTTTGGGCAAGCAGAGCTAAATGTAGAGCAGGGAAGTCGCTCGTTCGTTTACAAGTGATCTCTGTGATGTCGTCGAGATCATTTGTATGCAGCCTGCTCTTCCGTCTCCGTCCTCCCCCCCGCCGGCCGGAAATCCTCTCTTTAGGATGGAGAGTGGAGAGCAGAGCAGAAAACGTTCAATCTCCGCTCTGCTCTGTGAGAACACTAAGATGGGAGAGCTTCACTGACAGCCATCCCAGCTCAGCTGTCACAGGAGTTCCAGCACTGTGCTAAAACTCCTATATTGGAGGTGACAGGTTCAATAAAGATAACCTGTCACCACTAAATGCTATCACACAGAAGATTGTTAGCACCTGTGTGATAGCAATAAAGTTAAGTAAAAAATAATAAGAAATAATAACTAAAATAAAAAGGATAAAAAAGAGTAAAAAAATAAAAAAAACAATTAAAAAATGTAAAACTAACCTTGCTACCCCGCCATCTGGTTGTCATTGGAAAGGGGGAGGGGGGCATATTGAGGAACCTGGCCTTGGGGCAGCAGAGAGAGTAAATCTGGCCCTGGTCGCACTATGCTTGTATATCTTTCTTTGAGCTACTGCATCATGGAGATGTGATGGCGGAAGGAGGAAAGCATATCCATGGATGCTGTCAAGAGGTTTTAAAGATAGAGCGTGTTTTGACCTTTTAATTAAATAAGGTCCATCTTGAAAGGTGAGCAGCTTTCAGTTAAGGGTATAGTGCGAGGAATTGTGGCAGCAGAGAGAGTAAATCCGGCCCTGTTTGTATACTTATCCTTTTCTCTTCTTTATATGTCATTGTTGCTGATGTTCTTTATTTTACATGATTTCTTCTAATTCTATGTAACCCCAATTCACTCAGAGTACTGGATGCGGTGTTAGAGGTTGTATATCGGACCTTGAGTCTTTTTCCATAGTTACTCACCATATGTACAATAATTTTTTGGCCTGTGTGCTATCTTTGCCTGAACTCTGTTTATTGTGTGACATTTTGTTAACATTTAATAAAAATGTATTGAATTAAAAAAATAAATATCCCCTAATAATCTCCCCTGTTTGTATTCTGAATGGGGAGGTTTACTTCACTTTTCAAAATAGAATAAACTGTCTCCATGTCTACTAGACAATTTAGGGTCTGATTGTTTCCTTTTATTGTTACATAAGCACTCCTTTGGTTGTCAGTTGAAACAACAGGTAACACCGGAAGTCCCCCACATCATTTGAAATCTCCACAGAACTTTATGTCAAAATGTTGTTGTTTTCCTCGCTTTGGGGCTCTGCATTCTCTTTTAAAGTGTCCTGGTTTGCCACACTTATGTCAGACAAATTTTTCCTGTTGGCCTGAATCCATAGTCATTGCCATTTGTTTGTTCCTGAACAACACAAACCTCTTGAGGCGTCTGTTCTTTTCAGTCTGCTAGATTGTTTCCAATAGCAGTTGCAAGTGACAACAAAGAGGAGAGAGGCTTATCTCTCCAGGTTGGGATTTACGGTCATCAGTTTGTTTCTATTTCTTCTTTTTAATCCAGTGATGAAGCTGCCTATTAGTACTGGCTTTAGGGCATCATTAGTGATATTCTCACCAAAAGATTACACAGTCTGTTTGAAGTTGTTATAATAATTCATACAGTCTTTAGTTGGCCTTTCTGTCACCTGTGTCACGACTGAGGCAGGTAGACTGTTTTGATTATTTGTGCCAGGTGTTATGTAAATACATATTTCTGCTGACTGTCTGTGACGTCAGTGAATATGGATTTGGGAATTTACTGAGAATTGATTTGAAAGCTCCTTATCCATAATCTCTTTAGCAAATTGCATTGGATCTGTTCTTGGATACTCAGAAATCCCTTTGTTTCAGAGGGAGTCCAAAGAACATGATGGGTCACTTTTTTCAGTAGATTATCCTGTATTGTCATAGGGTAGACAAGTATATTTTCTTGTGGGAAAGTGTAAATCCAGTTAGTAAACTGGGGTTCCCTCAAAGTATCCTAATTTGACTAGAGTAGATTGTTATTGCCTTAGGGAGGCACCTCAATTCGAAATATTATTGCTTAGGGGGCACTAAGCAAAGTACCCTGGGGTGTGATGTTTATAGTTCAGTGGTACACTGATGTACCTACATTTGGTGTGGAGTGAAACATTATCCCTTTTTGTGGGGTCTTCATCATCTGTAGTTTTACAGATGATGACCACATCCGACAGAGTGGCCATTGAGGCTCTCCGTCCTTTGGCATAGGCTTGTATGAAGCAAGCACAAATGTTCACGGTTCACTACCATCAAATGGGGGTGCACTGTTTGCAGAAGGGGATTCCTTCGAAGGTGATGAAGTGGGTAGTCCCTTTTGTATGCTGGAATACCCCGGATTCTGCTGAGGGGCTATTTACAGCTTGGGATTGTTGTCTCTTGTATGGTTTTCTCAATGCATTCTCCATAGTGTAACAGACCTTGTTGAAGACTTTCACTTACTTCCCCATTTCTCTGTGCCCAAATGCTTACACGCTTCCAGGCTAATTAGGATGCTGGGCGGTGAGTCATTACACGCCGCCCGGGTTCTTTAATGGGACTTCCCGTATATCGGTATTCAGTATCGGCGAGTACCAAAAAAATAAAATATCGGTATTCGCAACTTGATACCGAGAAACCGGTGCATCCCTAGTTTTAACCACCATTTATCATTAAATTATGGGTCTGCCACACATGCCAATGGTATTCATCCAAATATAGTTCAGCCGTGTAAGTCTTCCACTGTGCTTTAATAAATTATGCAACAATTATTAAGTAAAACCATAAAACTACTCACAGTTCACTGTGCTATACAGCACTAATCATTGAGCCATAAACATGATTTCCAAGCACTTCTAGATTGTGCGATGATGTCATGTAACTCCTCCTACCCAATGCATTTTGTCACAAGGGGCTTCCTTAGGAATCACTACACTCCTGAGGAAGTTCCATGTAACACAATATGATGTTTTGGACATGTTCACATAGTTGATAGTGCTTTATATTTATATTTTGAATCTGCAGTGTTTCACTTTTCTTTTGTTGCTAGTATTTATTAAATGTGGTGATTACTCAGCGATCATAGATGTTTATATATTGTGTTAATAGATGGTGGATTCATTTTTCATGTAATGTTAATATAGTGCAGTTTTGGTTATATTTCTTATTGTGTTTTATACACTTACACAAAAGCTTTATGTAGTAGGTTGGTCTACAAGCATGGTTAAATTCAGTTTTAGTATTATTAGAGTGGTTGAGCAGGTGTATTTTGAGACCAGAGGTGTGGGTTTTCTGTATTTTCTACCTGCGTAAGAAATTATTTAAATACATTCTGAAGCCACATACTTTTACTTTTAATAGCTATTATCTGCCTTCCACTGAAGTAAAAATCCTTGCTACAGGCAATGTCTGACCTGTAGAATGATTATAGTTGCTCATCTTGTAACACATACTACAGTATATGGTTAATCTGAAGGTTATATAGTTTTATGGTTAGGTAACTTGCCTCTCTCCTTATTACATCACACATGCTGTAAAAGAAACAAAGGTGACCTGAAAGGAAGTAAAAGCTATTTTGTGACTCAGCAAATTAGAACATTAAAGCACCATTTCCCTTTTTTAAAGGTACAGACAACAATATAAAAATGATTTATATAAGACAAGGAGCAAAGTATGCAAAGTCATTTAGAATTCATCTTTTTTGGCATTAAATGTATTAATATGAGGTTACTGCACTTTGGTCATCAGCTTTGCTCTTTGCATGACCTAGGTGTATAACTGCAAATAATGTCTTAATAGTTATGTATATAGTACAAACAGGACCCTGGCGTTTGTCATGCACATGGCAATGTTCAGGCAATTTCAACCACGACATAGAGCAGACTGATCAAGGCAATCTACCACCAACAGGTTATGTATTTATAGTAAATATATTATATTGATTAGAGGGGCACCGAAATGGAAATTTCAAAACGGAAAACGAAACCGAAATAAAAAAAATGGTGAGACCGAAACCGTTTTTTATTTAAATTTTTTCTAATGTTTTATTTGTATTTATTTTTGTATAAACTTTTACATTATTTATTTTTATTTATTCATTCATTTTTTATTAAATATTTTTATTTTTTACTTTACTTTTAGGGGCTTTGGGGAAATATTGGGGGTCTAAACAGACCTCTGATATTTCCCTTTTAAAATAGAAAAAGAGATTGAGGACACAAAGTCCTCAATCTCTTTTTCTGTATCCCCAGTTATCAATTAACAGGAATCCTCTATACTGAGTGTTCCTGTTCATTCATAACTTGAGAAAAGAGTATGTTTACTATAACTACAACTATGAATGAACAGGAAGTGATGTAGATTACGCCCTATTCATTCATAATTGAGAATATAGTTAACATACCATGTCCTCAATTATCTACAAACACTCAGCGATCACTGATCACTGAGTGTTTGCATTTGCTCTCCTTCCTGACAGCTGTCAAAGGAGGCTGAACGAGTGGTGCAGGGAGGAGAGCTCAGTCTCCTGTCTCCGCCCCCACACCGCTCTGCCGGACTGTGATAGGACTGTGATAGGAGGCTGTGTGGGAGGAGAGACGTCGGCCGCTCACAGCGCTCTGCCCGCTGTCACACTTTCTCTCCTCCCCGCTGGGACATGGACCCAGTGGGGAGGAAAGAAAGCAGGGATGGGCCGATGTGTCGGCAGAAAAATGGCACTTTCGGCATTTAGCCAAAAGTGCCATTTTCGGCCGATATATCGGTGCATCACTAATATTGATAGCCACATGTCAGGGATAGTAGTAGGATGCATAGATCTGATCGGTTTTAATTATTATCGACCGTTGGTTGAAAGTTATTGAAACTGCTGTGTATGATAGCATAACGTTCCATTTAAATATGGCGTTTGCGTTCGCCGCACAGAAAACCGCACTGCACAAAGACACGCAATTATATACATACGTGTGGATTCCAAGTGTTTCCGGCTATTACTATATACTGTTACTGTATATATCCGCACATATAACCGTTCATGTGTGAATGGATCCTTAGTGTGATGTCAGATTCAGCGATGAAAACTCTAAGTTTAACAACTACCGAAGAAAAGAAAACCATGTTGAAAGTTTTCAACAGTATGTTTAGAGTGTGAGCTCTGTGGTCCTACTTAAGTGGCAGTCCCATGGAGCTTACATTTGTTATATCATAACTAGGGTCACATTTTTTATGAGCATAAGAAATGCAGCATACAATCATTTAAAACTGTTCCAAAGGAGCGGCTCATAAAGTTTGAAATAGTCAAAAAAAGTACACAAATAGACTTCTTTCTAAGGTGTGGTATATGTGCAATCCGTGTCATGTGCATTTTATACTGCTGCAATATTCGAGGTTGTTCCAAGGACTCTGCAGACAGTGTGCAGTTACGTTACACTGACAGCACATGACTTTGAACAGAACAAAAGCCACTGCTTCTAATACATTGTACTTTAAATCAAAATGTATCGTCTGGTTTAAAATCAACCAAAATGACATTTATATAAAGTAAGAAAATGGGAAAGGTTTACAACTGAAATGGATGTTACTTGGTTACATACTTAGGTTGTCATATTTTCAGGCTCTTAGGATGTCTATATATTTTACATTTTATTGCATCATAACACAATTTTGACTTGAGCAGGCCACATGCGGGTTGTCAGATCTCTTCAAACATGGTATTCCATCTTCAAAACCTGAGCTGGAGAAAGACATGGACAGGGTGGAACCATGTAGCAGTTTCAGCTAGAGGTACTATTACACACAGGAGTCTGTGTCTGCTTTATACAGTACTTGAATGGAACATCTCTTCATAACAAGTGTAGCAGAAGAGCGATATGTTATATTGATATTACAAGGTGCTTTTGTTGATATGTTGCTAGATCAAGCAGTCAGTAACAACTAGCCAACACACGCTCATTTTATCAGCAATAAGGACTACTAGAAATTAGTAAACTAAACATGAAATTGTAAGCCCTCACGGGCAGGGCACTCCTTACCATCTTGTCTTAAATTGTATTGTGACTGTAATGTCTTCCTTATATTGTAAAGCGCTGTGCAAACTATTGGCGCTATATAAATCCGGTATAATAATAATAATAATAATAATGAGCGTGGAACTTTAAAACACACACACAGGGACCGTGGGGAACAAAAGTAGCCACCCTCCAGAAGGAAGGACAGCGTCAGCACCAATTCAGACCTCATTCACATCAGGGCGACAGCGTTTCAGCGTGTTTTTATGCGTGTTTCAGCGCGTTTTACAGGTGTTTTCTGGTGCAAACGGGGCCTCAGAAGTGATTTAAAGATCTACAGCTGAGTGATACACAAAAAAGGTGCAGTTTTGTTAATAGTTATGTTGCTTAAATGTATTTTTAAGATTTAACACCAGAGTTTAGTGTCACTTTAATGGGCAATTATTCCCTCACATTACAGCATAGATAATTGTTACCAGGGGTATTTATTACAAACCTAAGGGGTGTATTTATAAACAATTTGCAGAGCCATTTGTCTTGTGAAATTGCATGCACATTTGTTCTGTGTGAATGCAGGCAAAAATGTATGTTATTAGTATATTTTCTTTCCAAGTTCAATGTAATATTAGGAAAATACAGCATTATGGCCACTAGATGGAACCGAAGATCATAGATAATAAATTAATCTCTCTGATTTCCCTCAGCTCCATCTAACAGCCATGATACGGTATTTTCAACCTGGAAAGAAAATATACTAATAACTTTCCTTTTTGCTTCCATGCCCTCAGAATGAATGTACATGAAATTTTGCAGGATGACTGGCTTTGTTGTCGAATTGTTTATAAACACACCCCTACGTTTTCATATATATGGATGAATAATGAAGGGATTAGTCATTTAAATCTATCAATTCAATTATGGTTATAGCGGACCTTCCCCCCAACCCTCGTATGAAACTGCCAGCTCTACTGTATGTACCATAGCAAAATAAAGAAATAAAATGATAAATTTGTGATTCCTTGTCCTGTATGATAGTGCTCCTCTTTTCCTCCTCCTCTATTCCCATGCCACCTTCTTGAATAGTATTTTGAATCCATGATTTCCCTGCCGATTCACCGATGATATCAGTGCCAGATCTGGCACATATACTGTACAGGATCTGGTGCTTTGTTATAGTTTATACAGTGCAATAGCTGCGGCAACATCCATAAGCGACATTACACTAGCTGACATGTTGCTGAAGCCATGGCAACGTGTAAACAATAATAAAAAAAAGCCCTTTGCTCCAAGATCTCGCAGTTTTCACATGGATCTCTCTGGAAGGGACTGGTGACATAGTCTTCCCACAGTGCAGCTGTGAGGCCAGGGCTACGTCACCCACATATTATACACGTGCAACAGTGTGCACCATATTGTGGTGTACTCAATGCACATGCGCTGTGTTGTTAGAACACATCGCAGTGCTTGATTTCTTACTTCTTTTTTTTTCTTTTTAAAATAACATAATTTAACTGTGTGGCAGCTCATGGCAAAGCTGTGATGCGATTAAATTTACGCCTGTATCATTTTATCACAACACACACGCCAACAAAGTGCACAAACGATTTTTAACATAAGTCGCTTGATTACTGTTTTGCGTTACCTCAGTTTTTTACCGTTTCGCAAAAAGGCGAAATGTAACATTTACAAATATTTTTTTTAATTAACTCAATAGTTTTATCTTCTAGATTTAGTTGGAAATTTATTTTTTGTGTGCACTAAAACTGATTTTAGTATGCTTTTATCAATTTAATTGTGTATTTTTAGCAGTCTAATATTGATTTGACAAACATTTGCGCAATTATCGCAGGACCTACAAAATTAGGAGCACCATCTTTTTTATTTTACTGGGCCTGTGCTTTCAGAAAATGTATGGTTTGGGGGGTCTTTTACAAACGAGATAATGATAGAGAATCAAAACAATGGGAAAAGTTGCAAAAATGGTGTGGTTAAAAGAGTTCCAGAGGGCTTGGCAGTGAAAGGGTTAAATGTAGGGATGCACCGATACCGGGTTTTTGGTATTGAGTACCAGTATAGATATTGTTTTTGGTACTTGCCAATACCGGAAGTCCAATTAAGGAAGCCAGGCGGCGTGTAATGACTCGCCACCTGGATTCCTGATTACGCGGGAAGCCGTCTCCATGCTCCCTCGTCACCAGGTGATGACTCACCGCCTGGCTTCCTGATCAATCAGGGAGCCGGGCGGCAAGTTATTACATTCCTGATACCGGAAGTTCGGGTATCGGGCCAGGCATCGGAGCATTTGGGCGAGTTCTAGTACTCGGCCAAATACTCGGTTTCGGCATCCCTAGTTAAAAGAACACAATTTTGATTTTAGTGTCATGGTGTCTCCTAAGGGCTAGGCACATACCCCAAGAGGTCTGAAGCTCCCACATGTCCCATAATATAAAGGAAAGTTCACTGATTGAGCGGGGGGATGGGAGATTTGTGATAAGCACCAAGCCCCCCCACGTCACTACTCCTCAGTTGTCCCCCCTTTAGGTCTGCTGTATATATTATCAAAAAGTTGCTTGGTATAAGATCAGTGGATTTAACATAGTCGTTTATATAAGACACAAGATGATGTCACATCATTCCTGGGCAGAGAGCCTCCTGTATACAGTGACAAGTCCAAAGCTTATGTAAAATATTCAGGAAAGTTGCTCATTCATGAAGGACATTTATTGAGCATCTGCTGCCAGGATATTATTTACAACCCCGTCCAAGTAAACATCTAGTGGACAGCGGAGAGGTGAAGCTGAGCCTCCAGCTCCGAAAATCCCCTGGGCTGGCTCTCTCAGGCTTGGCCACGGCTTGCCAGCTATTGCATCACCCTCTATGAATCATCCTAACTCGTGACTTCCAACATGACACTTCCGTATGACAGCCGAGCCCATCCCCGCCCCCGGAAGCCAAAACACGCTCCCGTGTGCGTGCCAAGCCTCGGTATCATTCCAGAGCGCGAGCTTCCATTGGCTTCTTTCTTTTTATTTGGGTCACAGTAAAAAAACTTCAATGAAGTGCTGCCGTAAAGTGAGGAGCTTCCACAGGATCGGATTGGCCGGGAGCTGCACTCTGGTCACGTTGCTTGTCAGAGGCTTTATCATTGGCCGAGAAGCCGGGTATATAAGCTAACGTTCCGGCATTTGTCCTTCAGTCGTTTTGCTGGAGACGCAGACGATGATTAACATGAGCTCAAGATTTACAGCCGATCACCCACACACCAACACCCTGCGCCGCCGCGGTCACTGCCCCTGTCACCAGAGAACAGACCCTACGTGGAGGAAGGTGAATGACAGCTCTGTCCCCTTTGCTTCTATGTGTCGTGTGTGTGTGGGAGATGATGATGTCAGCCATCAGTCTTTACTCATGTACACTGACAGGGCAATTCTGCCGGTTATATGTATGTGTGTGTAATTTAATGTTATTGATGTAGTTATTATTATAATTGTATTTTTTTTATAGGCTTGGTGAATGTAGATCTGACAGCTTAACGATCAATGGGATTGGGTTTTTTTTTTGTGCTAAAAATATATAAATGAACTCTACTGCCTCCCTTTCCCTTTTTACAAATTAAGGGAAGCAGTACAGTTATAATAACGTTCAATACAAGATGGTCAGGAGGGCCCTGCTCTAAAGGATAGGTGCAAGTAATACAAAAGATAACTATGGACGAGTTGATGAACAAAGTAGAAGTCCAGTTTTTATGTAGACCTATTATGATACATTGGGGGGAATTCATAAAAAAAAAAACTGGAGCAGACAGAATCTGGAGCAGTTGTCCATAGTAACCAATCAGCTTCTATCTTCAGTTGAAGTTATGCTTTGCAAATGAAAGAGAGAAGCTGATTGGTTACTATGGACAACTGCTCCAGATTCTATCTGCTCCAGTTTTGATAAATTCCCCCTTTTTTGTGTCTGTCTAGCTTTAATCTGTTTACAGACTTAATTTGACTACTAGATTTTGCTACGGTAGTTCCAGCTAGCGGACAAGCCTTGTGTCAGATGATTGTGGTAGGATGATGAGTGATCAGGGGAAAGCCCTTGATGGTGCCTATGGAGAAGTAGAGGGCATTGCGACATGTCTGGTACCAGCATCTCTCATTGCAAAACAATAGCGTTGTGTTGCATAACATCTGACCCGGCTTACATATTCTCCTCTTAAGTGCCCACTGACTTAGCCCTTTGCTCTTGTCCTGATGTTTGTAGGCACCTGAGTCCTTTCCATTATGCCCCAGTCCTTGGAAACGATTTTTCCAGGTTTGAGCATTGATTGGGGAGTGGCATTGAAAAGTCTGGTGTATTCTAAAGATGACATGAGGACAGACCTGGATAATACATGGTTATCCCCCACCCCGGTTTGTGTTGCTGGCCACCAGCTCTAGAACATGCTTTTAAACTGAAAGCTTACATAATAATCTGTGTTCCTCGTAAGGGACCCTGTAGCAGAATCGGGATCACTCTTGTGCTGTTAGTCACGGAAAGTATTAACGTTGTGGCTCTGAGACCATATATAGGTCAGTTCAAATGTATGTGGATTAAACAAAGTTCTTTATAAACTCCGATGACATCACAATCAGATTCCACCAATGTAACTAACTGGATGCTTTACTATTTGTGTAAAAAGCTACAAGGTTTCACTTGTGTGTGTGTTTTTTGTTTTTTTGTATAAAGATAAATTAGAAATGTTTTGTATGTTAGTACTTTTGAAATGTGAGCATAAGGAAATGCGCTTGCTGATCAAGGCCCGTTCTAATAAATGGTCCTTTCACTGCTGGTTGTGTGCAGACAGTGATGGGAGTGTAGATGCTCTTTGTGTGATGGTGTTGGCAGCTCTGGCTCATCTCCCCCCTTATTCCTCCTCCTCAATAGCTCATTTCCTTTCCTCCAGCAAGAGGAAAATACATCTTACGCATTCTTTTGTCTGGGAAGTATGGGATTTGGGATGTACTTGGACATGAACATGTCCTTGTGATTAGAACTCTGACTGGAGTATCGGCAGCTAGAACACTAGGGCTGCAACAACTAATCGACATAATCGATTATAATCGATTATTGAAAAAGTTGTCAACTTTTTCAATAATCGATTAATCGGCTTCCGATCAGTTGGCCCTGTTCACAGCTCCACACGCTGTGCGCCGCACCTCCTCCCCACCTCA
>NW_017306303.1:962157-965732 GCF_000935625.1 Nanorana parkeri
GCTGTATAATGTGCTTTTGCTGGGTTTTGTAGTCCTCTATAGCCGGTGCCATTCTGCATTCATTGCTGTATAATTTTACACTTTCCATTTCACTATATTGCACACCACACTATTTTTTTTTTCTTTTTTACTTCCACCGCTCCAAGCTTGCTCCTGTGATGGACTACAACCTCAATACAAACTAGTAGTCCTATCACTGGAGCCATTTTTTAAACTTTATTTTATTGTTTATCCGATTAACCGATTAATCGAACTTAATAATCGGCTAACTAATCGATTTTGAAAATAATCGTTAGCTGCAGCTCTATAGAACACAGACCAGTTATATTTCTAGGCTTGCTGTAAAGACTGAAATTCACCGTCGTACAGTACTACCTTTTTTTTTTTCTCAAACGACAAATTTTATGTAATTTTAACCTTTCCAACAAGGTTGGACCGAGTCTTGACTTTGGAACTTGAATGCATTATTTCTCTAAATACTATTTTTTAATGGGAGTGCGTCTAAACCTGGTCTATTTACATTCAAAGCTCTCTTTAACGCTTCATATACAAATTGTCTGCTGTAAAAATACTGACCACTTTTATATGACGATAAGCCAGTATGTCTATAGGCTGGATTTTCTTAATTTATTTTTTAACTTTCACCTTCTTCTAAATCTTTAGATGTAATCAAAATAATTTTAGAGCAGGTTGGAGTTTGAAAACGAATGTAGTGTTCTGGAGTCATTAGTTGACTTGGAGCCAGAGTTGTCTTAAAGTGCGTACAGTAAACCTTATCCCTGCTCCCACTATCTCTACCACTCCCTCTGCTTCTGCAGCTGGAGCCCCTCTGACCATTAAGTCTAATGGAAGGTCCAAAGCCCCGCATTATATGTGAGGACACCGAGGGACAGTCCACAAACCGTAGCAGAGGATGCTGAGGGAAGGTCCACAAAGAGGAGCAGAGGACGCCAATGGGCAGTCCACAAACCGGAGTAGAGGGGATGGCCTAAAGGGAGTAAGCTACACAAGTAATGTCTTGTAGCGGTCAATACGGCGTGATTGAACAATGATCCATATTATGTATGACTGTTACAAGATTCAACTTGTGTAGATTTTGTCTATAGGGAGCCTGGTCAAAATGTGTTCTCCCTTTCTCATGCAACTATAAAAATGTGCTTTTGTCTTGACGGGAAATCTCCCCAATAGGGACACAGCAGTAGAAACATGGAGGCTCATTCCTTTCTCTATGCAAAACAAATCAAATATTGTTTGCTTGAGTTTGACTTTAAATCTCTCAGTAGCAAGAGTTAAAAACGTGTGTAGTCTATCCACAAAACGTAACCCAACTCCTAAAGTAAGGCTTTAACTCTTAACCGCCCCCAACCTTGACACCAAAGCTAAACCAGTCCTCATGTTCTGCACGCAATATCATGTTCTGGTTCTTTAGTCATGTCCCAGTTGACTACCAACTTCCTGGAGATGACCTGCACATGCTGTAGCTATCTGCCTGTTGGGTATTAATGGCCATCAAAACAACAGTGTTTGTCAGTTAGTATGAAAACGAGTGGGTCTGGAGCTGTTCTACACGTGGTCCTTGACCTGACCGCGCTGAAGAGCATTTTCTTATCAACTATCTTTACAGTAACGGTTATTGCACTTATTGAGGGCAAAGCTAGAAGTCCTGTTTGTTGAAAAAGTAAAAGTCGAGGGACGGAAGACCTTTGTTCTTCTATTAGATTGTTAATTTGATGCTAAGGTCCAGGTATGTGAGGAAGAAACTGATAACACTTATCAAGAATTGGTGTATAGAACTGTTCCATTGAGATGACTTTGTCTTGTGCAGTTTTTAATAACTTAATTTTTTCTTCTAGTGTTGGAAGAAGAAGACGACCTTTATCCACCACCACACCTGAGGTAATTACATGAACATCGTTTTAGACGGCTAGTACAGAATAGATTTGTGCATGGTGTATAATCTGTAGAACCGTGATTGGATTGCAAAGGCTGTACCAAATCCCATTCAATAGTGTAGCACATTAATGGTGTCTCTGTTCTTTGCTCTTCTAAGAATGTAGGCATTGTGCAAAGCTCCTCCCACCCTAGTGCTGCTGTTTAAGATTATAGGAGGGTGATACTAGGGTATATTTGAGGCTATACTGTAGATGTGTTTTTTATTTTTTTTTAATTATAGAGGCTCTGGAATAGAGTAGGCACCTAGAGGTTTTAGAAATATCTGCTTCTAATACCCTGCTGTTCTGGCCGAAGCTTTGGCACTTAATGATATTGATGAACTTTGCCTGCCCCTTCCTACCTCCTGCACATCCCAGGATTCTGCTGTGCTGGTACCTCTAGGCACTTGTATTGGCTTAATTTTACCAGAGGTCTCCACTTTGGTTGATTTTTGAATTTTAAGAGCTTA
Organism: Nanorana parkeri; assembly: GCF_000935625.1. NCBI lineage: Eukaryota > Metazoa > Chordata > Amphibia > Anura > Dicroglossidae > Nanorana > Nanorana parkeri. The sequence continues at coordinate 964,559 of NW_017306303.1, forward strand.
GAGTTGCATTAACACGTTTTGGTTGGGGCTAAAGTTTTATGTTTAGAAATTAGATTGAGATGAAGAGTTGGTTATATTAAAGTTAGACGCTCGCTGAAATGCTGTGCGAACAAACCCCCCCCCCACACTTCCTGGACCCACTGATACTTGCCTCTTCAGCAATTCCCCTGCCACTCCTTTCTCCTTCACAACCACCACCGTATTACTGTGTCAATGAATAGGACTGGTGACGTCAACCTCCCAGTCATGTGACTGCGCCTGTGCTTGGCTATTGGCCGCTAGGACTGCGCTGCATTGTGTAAGGTGGTCACATCTCTGCTTCCAGGTATGGGAGAACATATCTTGCACCCGCTAGGTTGGATCGCTGGAGAATGGGTTGGAAAGGGGTGAATGCTTTTTGGATGCAGTAAAATATAACATGCAGAGTTTGTCCCAGTTGTAGTTGAACATTCACCTATACAATCCTCAGTGGGACAAGAGGATAAGCAGGAAGCAGTCTGTTTATATAATGGCAAATATGAGCATGCCATAATTACGAATGGAAACAAGTTTTTTTTTTTTTGGGTTTTTTTTTTCTCAACCTAATTGCACTTTGATAAGATATACTTGTGAGATCAGCTTGATGTGAATCTAAAACCATTAATGACTGACCTTAGGGTTATGCCTTTTCGCAGATTGAAATATAAATCTGTGTGACCTATCCCAAATAACCTAGTTTGACATTTTAATGACATTTGCATCTGGACTCCCCATTCTTCTTATTATGGGAACTTTATTCAGGATTTCCCTCGTTTTTAGCTGTGAGCAGGGTCCAGCAACACTGTCTGCAGAATAAAATGAATTTGTTCTAGGTTGGAATAACCATAACGCAATGTTAAATCTATTTAGCAGATTCTAATGCTGTACTTTACTTTTGCAGTGAACCATTTTTGTGCGGCAAGACTGCCAAAAAATGATGGCAGAATCCCTGCCATTCTCCGGCTCTGTCGGCCCCATGTCGGGGTTAGAGCTGGATGCCTGGTATGAGGACCTACAAGACATCCTGTTCTCTGAAACCAAGAATGCAGGGGTTCTCCAAACTGATGCAGACAAGCAGGTCAGTTCTACGGCTTTTCTCTCTCTGTGTGTGTGTGTGTGTGTGTGTGTGTGTGTGTGTGTGTGTGTGTGTGTGTGT
>NW_017306303.1:965758-966721 GCF_000935625.1 Nanorana parkeri
CTCAGAGTTTAACTGGATTTGATCTTTTATAATCCCATAGACTTAAGTGGTGTATACATGGTATGCATTTCGACCGGTTCCTAATGAACCGGCCAAAATTCACACGCTTTCAGCACCCTTCCGAATGGCATCCATCAGTCAGCAGAACGAAGGAGCAGATTGGAAAATTCTCGACCAAACGGGTGCTTGCAGCCAATTTCAGTGGGAGATTCCTCGATCAACGCTCGTAAGCGTCGATGGAGGAATCTGTTATGTTTTCCTTTTTTCAGTGTGTGTACCCAGCTTTAGGTGACAGTCACTCAAGCAGGTCATTCTAATGCAAGTGGGGCAGCCACCATCCTGATTGAGTGAGGGCAGGGACCATCTTTGTGCTCCCTTATGACCAGTGTTGATGTTTACGGAAGAAGCTGGCCCAAAGACATCACACGATGGTCAGATCAGTAATGCTGGTGTCCTAGTAGCATAAAATGTACCCAAGTTCTCTATATTGGAGTAGGCAAACTTGCCACTCCAGTTATTGAGGAAATCCCACAACTGACTTCTACAGGCATGACCCCCAAAGCCGTAATAAGATTTGTAGGTTCACCACAGCTGGTGTGCCATGGTTGCCTATCCCTGCTCTATATGTTACCCTATAGAGAATGCAAGTTGTGCTGTCCTTGCAGGCTTTAAGCTGGTTGGGTCACGCTAAATTAAGATCCAGTGGCTCTTCTGTGGAGTGCCTTACTGACGTCAGTGGTGGCTGTTTAAACAGTGTGTGGACTTGTAAGTAATTAACCAGTTGACATCCGCGGTGTTAAACCCCCTTCCCATCCAGGCCATTTTTCAGTATTCAGCGCTGCGGTACTTTGACTGACATTTATTCCGTCATGCAGCGCTGTACTGAAATGAATTTTATACCCTTTTTTGGGGACAGATAGAGCTTTCTTTTGGTGGTATTTATTCACCACTGGGGGTTTTATT